>NC_044907.1:61254760-61313279 GCF_001633185.2 Quercus lobata | reverse complement strand
GACTAAATCTTAGACTACTAATACAAGTAGTAGTTGGCTTAGGCCTATTACATTGGGCTAATATGTTTAATATATCTCTAACACTCTCTCTCAAACTCAATGTAGAAGTTCAATGAAGGCTTGAGGTTGGATAAGCATGAGAAGATCCCTTAAAGATGCCTTGAAGAATGCTTTTGAAGAAACAACGATGAAGAATGTACCAATTGATCAATTTTGGAGCTTCAAATGAAGAAACAGAGTCTAAAATCAGAATCTACACAAAAAACTGAGCAAGATAGGCCATTTTAGAAGTTTTAACTTTTGATCAAAGGTCAATGCAAAAAGTCAAAGTCAACAAATGAGTCAAAGTCAATGGTCAAGCACTAGCCACGGTCTACGGGTCAGATCCGAGAAATCTAGGTCAGGTCAATCCAGTTCAGCAGAATCAATGATGATGTGGTGCTAGCTTTTTGACGTGGTGAGACTTGCATGGTAGTGACATGGCTAGGGCTTAGCTGGCTCTTGCTGACATCAACAAATGACGTCATGGATGATGTCAGAAGAAGGCTAACGTAGTTCTTTGGCATCTAAATGACGCGTGAATGGACTTCGTCCAAGTGGCACGTGAGAGTGTGTGTAGGGTTGTATGTGTTCCAGATTCTCTGGTTTTGTAGAGTGGTGGATACAAGGCATTCATGGCAGCTTGTGTCCAAAATCCGATCTGTGGGTCAAGAATCCTTGGTGGCACGTGGAGTAAGAATCGGAGCATTGACCGTGCATGGGGGCACATGCTATTGCCATTGGAGACCAGGTTCTTAGGTTTTCATTGCGAGAGGCTGTGGAGCACTCTTGTGTGGTTGGTTTCATCAGGCGAAGGTTGGATTTGCACGAATTTGAAAGGGGAGGCATGACATGCTTGAGAGATTAAAGACTTGGCGGCAAGACAGCACCTAATTGGAAGACCTCATCGTAGCTCGCTCCCTCACGAACTGATGATTGCTCACTCATCGTTTCTCTAGATATCTATTTTCCTACAAGTGATGGAGGTATTCTAAGAACCTAAGTTGACGGCCTCTCTAAAAAAGTTAAACAATTAACTAGGAGAGACAAAAATAAAAGAGAAGGAAAAGATGACTTACCAAGTAAAGTAGACTGTTTCCTGAAAGGTGACGGTCTCAGCAAAAGGATGGTAACAAAGGCACGATGATGTGAGCAAAGTTCTTGAAATGACGAGTTCTCTGATGATCAACAATGATGAAATAAGAGAAAGTGAGGAAGGAAGAGAGGTATATATAGGATAAAAAATGCACAGAAGACGAAGCAACACCCTCGTCCAGAAACAAGGCCAATTGGCTTGAGCCACGTGTTCTGACATTTATTAATGGCTGCTCAAGGAATCAATCAATAAATACCCCTTTAACTATATATATATATATATATATATATATATAGATAAAATAAAAGAAATACAAATCAAACTCCATAACCCGTCAGCTAGAACTGACGGGGTTATGGAGTAGGGGGCAACTGATAAGTAGAATTCTTGAAGTAAAGCCAATGAACTTGTAGTAGCTAATGACTTTGCTTACATGCCTGTAAACGACTCTAAAAGATTGACAATCCATCTCGAGACTGGCGGTACGCCTAAGAGTTGTCAGTGTATGGAATAGAGATGACCTTAAGGTATTGTGGAAGGGAGAGTTGACGGGTTCACATGATTTTTCTTGATCATAAATGCATAGTATAAAAGGAAATATCTTCTGCCCCACGCTTAACCCTAATCAAGTAGACTCCTACAAGGAAGGATTCTGCAAGATACGCGAATTAAGGAGGTTCTCTCTCACAAGGAAACATCTTCTTAGCCAAGGAACTAGTGTCAATCCTACTCTACTATAAAAACCCCAAAACCCTAACAAACCAAGGTACGCATAATTTACTCCAACTCTGGCACTCTAGAGTTGTGAAAAGTTTTCTGACTTAACCTTTAAAGGCCTTAGTCGGTACCGCCTGGACTCTCATAGGTTTTCTTGTCTTTATTTCGCAGGTCTTACTTCGAGCATGTGAGATTGGCGACTTAACTGACGATTTTACGCAGTCATCAATGATAGTAGATATACACACACACCACACACACACTGTGTGCTAAACCATGCGATGCATGGGAATAACGCTTATTGTATAGTTTCAGGAAAAAAAAAAAAAAACCATTATTTTGAGTTTGAGTAGTAAGCAATGATAATTTTTTTTTTTAAAAAAATGATATTGAAAAAAAATAGCACAAAGTTTACTAATTAGGAAAAAAAAAAAAAAAAAAAGCAATGTTGTTTATATATATAGATGCATGAGAATAGCTACTGGATGAGTTTCAAGGGGGAAAAAAAACCATTATTTTTGAGTTGGAGTAGTAAGCAAAAATGTATAATTTAAAAAAAAATGAAAAAAATAGCACAAAATTTGATTAGTTAGGTAGAAAAAAGCAATGTTGTTTTATATATATACACACTAGTTGCTAACCCGTGCAATGCACAGAAATAGCTATTGGATGAGTTTCAAGAAAAAAAAAAAAAAAACTATTATTTTTGAGTTGGGAGTAGTAAGAAAAAATGCATAAATTTTTTTTAAAAAAATGATATTGAAAAAATAGCACAAAGTTTTATTAGTTAAGTAGAAGAAAATAATGCTTTTTATATTAGTTTTTTGTGGGAAGGAATAAAAGATAGAATGTTGCATCTCTAGTTTATATTAGTATATACAAGGTAGGTTGTAATATATATATATATATATATATATATATATTGGATATACCAAAAGGTGCATATTGAAAGATCATATCTCTTCATATTGGATATATCAAAAGGTGTCAATTGAAAGGTCATAACCCTTCATATTAGATATATATGAAAATGTGCCTATTGACCTAAAATGTATCTATTGAATGAAAACGTGCCTATTGACCGAAAATGTGTTTATTGAATGAAAAAATGCATACTAACTGAAAATGTACACCTTGAATGAATAAGTACCTATTGAAGGGTCATAATCATTTGAGTATAAATAGTGGTTTATATTCATTTGGTAACTTTTCTCAATTTCTTCTCTTTCATCTTTCTTAGAAACACAAGAAAGTCTTCTCCAAAATTGCTATTTGTAGAACCCAATAAACTAGGTGGTATATGTGCTTGTTACTTTGAAGTAGTTCGTTCATTGCCATAGAAATCAATTATCTAATCAGATTTTTGGTGTTTTAGGGGAGAAGATAAGAAATTATGGGACTGAGCATCAATGTTGAAGCTATAATGGCCTTTTGATGAAATTTTCTTTGCACTTGCATGGAAGCCATTAGTAAGTAATAGGTTTCTTCACAAAAATCTATTAAGGGGAAGCTAAATCAAGGCTTCGTTGAATGTATAATTTGGCAAGGTATTCTTTTAGTGTCAGATTGAAGATTAAAGAATAAAAGATTGGAAGCGTCAAGTTTTATTTGCAAATATCAAGAAGGCAAGGGGATCATAGCTGGCTATCATAGGTGCGAAACTTTGGACAAGGTGGCCATTAATTGTCTGGCTGTCAAAGCTCTGGAACAGTAAGAAACAAAAGATTTATAAAAATTATTATTATTCTAGGTAATGCTGAAAGTAGAGGCCTTATATCAGAACATAAGAGTTCCTAGATGGCTTACTCACCTAGGCTGGCAAATGGAAGGAATATGGTTTAGAATGGCTGATTAGAGAGTGCTTAAGAAAACAGGTGATCTTGGGTGGTAGAGCACAAACAAGGTTTGAAATTAGGACTACTTGCTTAAATACTATAGCAGAGAGGAGTTGGGTGTTACTAATATTTTAACACCGAAATGAAATATTCAAGTTACATATTTTAGCATAGCAAAGAACTTTAGTTTTTTAGTTGGGATTGTTGTGATTGGAAAATATAGCAATGCCAAATTATGATAAATAAAAATATTAATATTTTAAAAAACAAAATAGAAAAACTTTAAGTATACACGTGAGCGCGTGCTTAAAGGCTAGTTAGAATTAAAGATCATTTGGGTGAACAGTGTATTCATACTTGTGGTGTACTGGTATGGATTGTTATGTTAGTTTGTATTAGACTACTTAAAAAAAAAATGTATGTCCATATCTAGTGCCAGTAAGTGAATCTTGGTTCGAGTAGAGAAGCAATTCAGACAAACATTAGATGCTAACAGACCATGGGGCTAAGCTCAGACATAATACGACAATTACATCCCTATAGTCACTATCCTTGAAGCAGTTTTTAGTGGTTCTATATGTGAAATTCAATAGCACAAAAAGGCATAATGATACAAAAATTTTCAAGTAATTAACTAACATTTTGACAATATCAATGGAGTAGATAAAAGAAAACTTGGCATATTGTTTCTAAAACAAAGGAAAAGGCAATGATTAAACAAAAGAACAATAATGGTACAAAATCTGGCTATCGAGAACTATAACCAGTTTAGTTGAAATCCTAGGCTAAACGCCCATGCTACAATGCATTTCCATTGCTGTACAATTTGCTCTGTATTGCAATTCAGAGTAGGAAGGATACACATCACGTGTGAATATTTATGTAAAATTTAAATATTACTTAAATTCATTGAAAAATACAAACCTCCTGTCTTGAGTGATACCCCTGCCCCCTTCACACTTTGAAAGTCCTTTCCACAATCGTCAAAATTGAAAATGAATTTAATATGGAGGTGGGTAATAAGTGTTGTGTTTATGGTTAAAAGCTTTGTAGTTTGTAGTGGGTTTTTTGAATAACCATAAAGTAGTGGCTGATCTTGCGAGAGTGCTCCTAGTTTTTAGGTAATGTTTTAGAGGTGTATTTTTACCGGATTGTTCTTCAATTTTTTTTTTCCTTACTTAAACGCAGGGTGTAGAAGAATTTTGGACCTAACGAAATGTCCATTCCAAACAGAGAAAGCCCCTTAAATCCATTTAAGGGGTTCTCCGGTTTGGGATAAAAAATGCTCCTACATCTATATGTTTAAATAGAGACAAACTAAATGATAATTCGGTAAAAATACAACTTTAACTCTCATTAAAACATTGCCTAAAAAATGGGGCTACTCCGCTATTGATTTTCAAATTTCTTTATCCATTTATAAATTAGATTCTCAAAATAAAAATTATATATGTAAAATAAAAACATAGATTTTTTTTTTTTTTGCTACAAAATAGGACCACTAAAAAAAAAACAAAACCCTCATTGCATGCATGAAACACGTGTGATAAGGCTAATGTGTGCGTGTGTGTGTATGTGTATACTACTATTTAAAAGGCTTCTCCTATTTGGACCATTTTTTTTTTTTTATTCAAAATATCCCTACACCCCTAGGTTTAAGTAGAGACAAAACTAAAGGACAGTTTGATAAAAATACATATCTAACTTGCACTAAAACATTACTTACAAAATAGGAACACTCTTCCACTAACCTACTTTTTCAAAGCAACTATACATTTTTTTTTTTAAATAAATACAAAAATAAGTTAAACAACCCAGCAATGTTGTTTTTTTCCCTATAAAAAAAAAAAAGAGAAATGATATGTTCACAACATTTTTACAACAAATCCTAAGTAGTAGGTTGTTACTTGTTGTTATTGTTGGGGTAAAAAAGTAATCTTAGTGTTAGGTTCAAATTTGAACAAATAACAACTAACCACCTATGATTTGTTCTGAAAATGTTGTAAAAATATTGTGGATGTAGCACATCTCTAAAAAAAAAACTAAAGTGTGTGTGTGTGTGTGTATATATACACTACTATTTAAGGGGCTTCTCCTGTTTGGACCATTTTTTTTTTTTTTATTCAAAATACCCCTATACCCCTAGGTTTAAATAGAGACAAAACTAAAGAACAATTTGGTAAAAATACATGTCTAACTTGCACTAAAATATTGCCTACAAAATAGGAACACTCTTCCACTAACCCACTTTTTCAAAGCAACTATAATTTATTTTTAAAAAAATAAATATAAAAATAAGTTAAACAACCTAGCAATGTTGTTTTTTTCCCTATAAAAAAAGAAAAAGAAATGATATGTTCACAACATTTTCATAATATTTTTACAACAAATCCTAAGTAGTAGGTTGTTACTTCTTGTTATTGTTAGGGTAAAAAAGTAATTTTAGTGTTAGTTCAAATTTGAACCAGTAACAACTAACCATCTATGATTTGTTTTGAAAATGTTGTAAAAATACTGTCGATGTAGCACATCTCTAAAATAAACACCCCACATTTATCCAATAACAAAACTAAATATAAAAATAAATAAATAAAACTAAATAGGGGCAAAATTTGGTAAAAATGTTTTTTTAACTCCCATGTAAAACACTATTTACAAAATAGGACCACACTCCCAGTACACTCACATTAGTTTACAAACTCAAATTGCTTCTTTTTCAGTTCTCCAATTCTCTCAATTCTGTGCTCTTTCCTCCAACTCCAATGGACAATTTGGACTTTAGACTTGAAGTGTAGTCAATGGCAAAAAGTAAGTATTTGTTTTCCTGTATTTGGTTTCCTTACTTTGTTATCATTATCCTTTTCATATCATTATTTTTTCTTTTCTTTTCTTTTATTTGGTCAGTTTGATGAGTGTTTAGTATTTTCTCTAATTAATAAGTCTTTTTTAAAGGGTGGGAATGATAATACAATCTTCATTCCTATAATAATAAGAAATGGTGGGGTAGAGTCGATAAGCAAGTAAATTTCTAAATTAAATTCATTAAGAAATAGAAATAGATAAAAAAATCCGAAACAATCTCAAAAAAATTCAAATCCCACGTACAATTACAAACCCACTAGCCACTACGGCACTACCACACCCTCCAACAGAGAATCGTGGAAATCATGGGCATGGTCTTTCAAATACATTCAAGTAGTTTTTGGATAAATATAACTGTTAATAAATTTTTTTAATTCAAAGTTCAAAAAATAATAGAAAATACTATAAAGTTGCTTCCCACATTTCCTTCAAAAAAAAAAAAAAAAAAAAATTCAAACTTCCTTAACAGTTGCTATGGTTAAAACTACCGTCATCTGTTTATTAAAAAAAATTTGTTATCTATTTTTGTTTTAAATATTAATTTTAGTTTAATACATGGGCTTTTTTTCTTTCTACTATGTTCTTTTGAGTGTTATAAAAAGTGAACAAATCCATTAACTGAAAGTTACTGGATTGTTACTTTTAACACTCAAAGAACTAGTAGAAGAAAAAATACAAGCCCATGTATTAAACTAAAATTAATATTTAAAACAAAAATAGATAACAATTTTTTAATAAACAGATGACGGTAGTTTTAACCATAGCAACTGTTAAGGAAGTTTGAATTTTTTTTTTTTTTTTTTTTTGAAGGAAATGTGGGAAGCAACTTTATAGTATTTTCTATTATTTTTTGAACTTTGAATTAAAAAAATTTATTAACAGTTATATTTATCCAAAAACTACTTGAATGTATTTGAAAGACCATGCCCATGATTTCCACGATTCTCTGTTGGAGGGTGTGGTAGTGCCGTAGTGGCTAGTGGGTTTGTAATTGTACGTGGGATTTGAATTTTTTTGAGATTGTTTCGGATTTTTTTATCTATTTCTATTTCTTAATGAATTTAATTTAGAAATTTACTTGCTTATCGACTCTACCCCACCATTTCTTATTATTATAGGAATGAAGATTGTATTATCATTCCCACCCTTTAAAAAAGACTTATTAATTAGAGAAAATACTAAACACTCATCAAACTGACCAAATAAAAGAAAAGAAAAGAAAAAATAATGATATGAAAAGGATAATGATAACAAAGTAAGGAAACCAAATACAGGAAAACAAATACTTACTTTTTGCCATTGACTACACTTCAAGTCTAAAGTCCAAATTGTCCATTGGAGTTGGAGGAAAGAGCACAGAATTGAGAGAATTGGAGAACTGAAAAAGAAGCAATTTGAGTTTGTAAACTAATGTGAGTGTACTGGGAGTGTGGTCCTATTTTGTAAATAGTGTTTTACATGGGAGTTAAAAAAACATTTTTACCAAATTTTGCCCCTATTTAGTTTTATTTATTTATTTTTATATTTAGTTTTGTTATTGGATAAATGTGGGGTGTTTATTTTAGAGATGTGCTACATCGACAGTATTTTTACAACATTTTCAAAACAAATCATAGATGGTTAGTTGTTACTGGTTCAAATTTGAACTAACACTAAAATTACTTTTTTACCCTAACAATAACAAGAAGTAACAACCTACTACTTAGGATTTGTTGTAAAAATATTATGAAAATGTTGTGAACATATCATTTCTTTTTCTTTTTTTATAGGGAAAAAAACAACATTGCTAGGTTGTTTAACTTATTTTTATATTTATTTTTTTAAAAATAAATTATAGTTGCTTTGAAAAAGTGGGTTAGTGGAAGAGTGTTCCTATTTTGTAGGCAATATTTTAGTGCAAGTTAGACATGTATTTTTACCAAATTGTTCTTTAGTTTTGTCTCTATTTAAACCTAGGGGTATAGGGGTATTTTGAATAAAAAAAAAAAAAATGGTCCAAACAGGAGAAGCCCCTTAAATAGTAGTGTATATATACACACACACACACACACTTTAGTTTTTTTTTTAGAGATGTGCTACATCCACAATATTTTTACAACATTTTCAGAACAAATCATAGGTGGTTAGTTGTTATTTGTTCAAATTTGAACCTAACACTAAGATTACTTTTTTACCCCAACAATAACAACAAGTAACAACCTACTACTTAGGATTTGTTGTAAAAATGTTGTGAACATATCATTTCTCTTTTTTTTTTTTATAGGGAAAAAAACAACATTGCTGGGTTGTTTAACTTATTTTTGTATTTATTTAAAAAAAAAAATGTATAGTTGCTTTGAAAAAGTAGGTTAGTGGAAGAGTGTTCCTATTTTGTAAGTAATGTTTTAGTGCAAGTTAGATATGTATTTTTATCAAACTGTCCTTTAGTTTTGTCTCTACTTAAACCTAGGGGTGTAGGGATATTTTGAATAAAAAAAAAAAAATGGTCCAAATAGGAGAAGCCTTTTAAATAGTAGTATACACATACACACACACGCACACATTAGCCTTATCACACGTGTTTCATGCATGCAATGAGGGTTTTGTTTTTTTTTTAGTGGTCCTATTTTGTAGCAAAAAAAAAAAAAATCTATGTTTTTATTTTACATATATAATTTTTATTTTGAGAATCTAATTTATAAATGGATAAAGAAATTTGAAAATCAATAGCGGAGTAGCCCCATTTTTTAGGCAATGTTTTAATGAGAGTTAAAGTTGTATTTTTACCGAATTATCATTTAGTTTGTCTCTATTTAAACATATAGATGTAGGAGCATTTTTTATCCCAAACCGGAGAACCCCTTAAATGGATTTAAGGGGCTTTCTCTGTTTGGAATGGACATTTCGTTAGGTCCAAAATTCTTCTACACCCTGCGTTTAAGTAAGGAAAAAAAAAATTGAAGAACAATCCGGTAAAAATACACCTCTAAAACATTACCTAAAAACTAGGAGCACTCTCGCAAGATCAGCCACTACTTTATGGTTATTCAAAAAACCCACTACAAACTACAAAGCTTTTAACCATAAACACAACACTTATTACCCACCTCCATATTAAATTCATTTTCAATTTTGACGATTGTGGAAAGGACTTTCAAAGTGTGAAGGGGGCAGGGGTATCACTCAAGACAGGAGGTTTGTATTTTTCAATGAATTTAAGTAATATTTAAATTTTACATAAATATTCACACGTGATGTGTATCCTTCCTACTCTGAATTGCAATACAGAGCAAATTGTACAGCAATGGAAATGCATTGTAGCATGGGCGTTTAGCCTAGGATTTCAACTAAACTGGTTATAGTTCTCGATAGCCAGATTTTGTACCATTATTGTTCTTTTGTTTAATCATTGCCTTTTCCTTTGTTTTAGAAACAATATGCCAAGTTTTCTTTTATCTACTCCATTGATATTGTCAAAATGTTAGTTAATTACTTGAAAATTTTTGTATCATTATGCCTTTTTGTGCTATTGAATTTCACATATAGAACCACTAAAAACTGCTTCAAGGATAGTGACTATAGGGATGTAATTGTCGTATTATGTCTGAGCTTAGCCCCATGGTCTGTTAGCATCTAATGTTTGTCTGAATTGCTTCTCTACTCGAACCAAGATTCACTTACTGGCACTAGATATGGACATACATTTTTTTTTAAGTAGTCTAATACAAACTAACATAACAATCCATACCAGTACACCACAAGTATGAATACACTGTTCACCCAAATGATCTTTAATTCTAACTAGCCTTTAAGCACGCGCTCACGTGTATACTTAAAGTTTTTCTATTTTGTTTTTTAAAATATTAATATTTTTATTTATCATAATTTGGCATTGCTATATTTTCCAATCACAACAATCCCAACTAAAAAACTAAAGTTCTTTGCTATGCTAAAATATGTAACTTGAATATTTCATTTCGGTGTTAAAATATTAGTAACACCCAACTCCTCTCTGCTATAGTATTTAAGCAAGTAGTCCTAATTTCAAACCTTGTTTGTGCTCTACCACCCAAGATCACCTGTTTTCTTAAGCACTCTCTAATCAGCCATTCTAAACCATATTCCTTCCATTTGCCAGCCTAGGTGAGTAAGCCATCTAGGAACTCTTATGTTCTGATATAAGGCCTCTACTTTCAGCATTACCTAGAATAATAATAATTTTTATAAATCTTTTGTTTCTTACTGTTCCAGAGCTTTGACAGCCAGACAATTAATGGCCACCTTGTCCAAAGTTTCGCACCTATGATAGCCAGCTATGATCCCCTTGCCTTCTTGATATTTGCAAATAAAACTTGACGCTTCCAATCTTTTATTCTTTAATCTTCAATCTGACACTAAAAGAATACCTTGCCAAATTATACATTCAACGAAGCCTTGATTTAGCTTCCCCTTAATAGATTTTTGTGAAGAAACCTATTACTTACTAATGGCTTCCATGCAAGTGCAAAGAAAATTTCATCAAAAGGCCATTATAGCTTCAACATTGATGCTCAGTCCCATAATTTCTTATCTTCTCCCCTAAAACACCAAAAATCTGATTAGATAATTGATTTCTATGGCAATGAACGAACTACTTCAAAGTAACAAGCACATATACCACCTAGTTTATTGGGTTCTACAAATAGCAATTTTGGAGAAGACTTTCTTGTGTTTCTAAGAAAGATGAAAGAGAAGAAATTGAGAAAAGTTACCAAATGAATATAAACCACTATTTATACTCAAATGATTATGACCCTTCAATAGGTACTTATTCATTCAAGGTGTACATTTTCAGTTAGTATGCATTTTTTCATTCAATAAACACATTTTCAGTCAATAGGCACGTTTTCATTCAATAGATACATTTTAGGTCAATAGGCACATTTTCATATATATCTAATATGAAGGGTTATGACCTTTCAATTGATACCTTTTGATATATCCAATATGAAGAGATATGATCTTTCAATATGCACCTTTTGGTATATCCAATATATATATATATATATATATATTACAACCTACCTTGTATATACTAATATAAACTAGAGATGCAACATTCTATCTTTTATTCCTTCCCACAAAAAACTAATATAAAAAGCATTATTTTCTTCTACTTAACTAATAAAACTTTGTGCTATTTTTTCAATATCATTTTTAAAAAAAAATTTTATGCATTTTTTCTTACTACTCCCAACTCAAAAATAATAGTTTTTTTTTTTTTTTTCTTGAAACTCATCCAATAGCTATTTCTATGCATTGTACGGGTTAGCGACTAGTGTGTATATATATAAAACAACATTGCTTTTTTCTACCTAACTAATCAAATTTTGTGCTATTTTTTTCATTTTCATTTTTTTTTAAATTATACATTTTTGCTTACTACTCCAACTCAAAAATAATGGTTTTTTTTCCCCCTTGAAACTCATCCAGTAGCTATTCTCATGCATCTATATATATAAACAACATTGCTTTTTTTTTTTTTTCCTAATTAGTAAAACTTTGTGCTATTTTTTCAATATCATTTTTTTTTAAAAAAAAAATTATGCATTTTTGCTTACTACTTCCAACTCAAAAAATGGTTTTTTTTTTTTTTTTTTTCCTGAAACTCATCCAATAGCTATTTCCATGCATCGCATGGTTTAGCAACTAGTGTGTGTGTGTGTGTGTGTCTATCTATCTATCTATTTGATGATGCTGAAAATCGTCAGTAAGTCGCACAATACTCACATGCTCGAAGTAAGACCTGCGAAATAAAGACAAAGAAAACCCTAGAAGAGTACCAGTGCGGTACCGACTAAAGGCCCTTTAAAGGTTAAGTCAGAAAACTTTTCACAACTCTAGAGTGCCAGAGTTGGAGTAAATTATGCGTACCTTGGTTTGTGAGGGTTTTGGGGTTTTTATAGTAGAGTAGGATTGACACTAGTTCCTTGGCTAAGAAGATGTTTCCTTGTGAGAGAGAACCTCCTTAATTCGCGTATCTTGCAGAATCCTTTCCTTGTAGGAGTCTTCTTGATTAGGGTTAAGCGTGGGGCACAAGATATTTCCTTTTATACTTATGCATTTAGATCAAGAAAAAATCATGTTGAACCCGTCAACTTCTCCTTCCATCAATACCTTAAGGTCATCTCTATTCCATACACTGACAACTCTTAGGCGTACCGCCAGTCTCGAGATGGATTGTCAATCTTTTAGAGTCGTTTACAGGCATGTAAGCAAAGTCATTAGCTACTACAAGTTCATTGGCTTTACTTCAAGAATTCTACTTATCAGTTGCCCCCTACTCCATAACCCCGTCAGTTCTAGCTGACGGGTTATGGAGTTTGATTTGTATTTCTTTTATTTTATCTATATATATATATATATATATATATATATAGTTAAAGGGGTATTTATTGATTGATTCCTTGAGCAGCCATTAATAAATGTCAGAACACGTGGCTCAAGCCAATTGGCCTTGTTTCTGGACGAGGGTGTTGCTTCGTCTTCTGTGCATTTTTTATCCTATATATACCTCTCTTCCTTCCTCACTTTCTCTTATTTCATCATTGTTGATCATCAGAGAACTCGTCATTTCAAGAACTTTGCTCACATCATCGTGCCTTTGTTACCATCCTTTTGCTGAGACCGTCACCTTTCAGGAAACAGTCTACTTTACTTGGTAAGTCATCTTTTCCTTCTCTTTTATTTTTGTCTCTCCTAGTTAATTGTTTAACTTTTTTAGAGAGGCCGTCAACTTAGGTTCTTAGAATACCTCCATCACTTGTAGGAAAATAGATATCTAGAGAAACGATGAGTGAGCAATCATCAGTTCGTGAGGGAGCGAGCTACGATGAGGTCTTCCAATTAGGTGCTGTCTTGCCGCCAAGTCTTTAATCTCTCAAGCATGTCATGCCTCCCCTTTCAAATTCGTGCAAATCCAACCTTCGCCTGATGAAACCAACCACACAAGAGTGCTCCACAGCCTCTCGCAATGAAAACCTAAGAACCTGGTCTCCAATGGCAATAGCATGTGCCCCCATGCACGGTCAATGCTCCGATTCTTACTCCACGTGCCACCAAGGATTCTTGACCCACAGATCGGATTTTGGACACAAGCTGCCATGAATGCCTTGTATCCACCACTCTACAAAACCAGAGAATCTGGAACACATACAACCCTACACACACTCTCACGTGCCACTTGGACGAAGTCCATTCACGCGTCATTTAGATGCCAAAGAACTACGTTAGCCTTCTTCTGACATCATCCATGACGTCATTTGTTGATGTCAGCAAGAGCCAGCTAAGCCCTAGCCATGTCACTACCATGCAAGTCTCACCACGTCAAAAAGCTAGCACCACATCATCATTGATTCTGCTGAACTGGATTGACCTGACCTAGATTTCTCGGATCTGACCCGTAGACCGTGGCTAGTGCTTGACCATTGACTTTGACTCATTTGTTGACTTTGACTTTTTGCATTGACCTTTGATCAAAAGTTAAAACTTCTAAAATGGCCTATCTTGCTCAGTTTTTTGTGTAGATTCTGATTTTAGACTCTGTTTCTTCATTTGAAGCTCCAAAATTGATCAATTGGTACATTCTTCATCGTTGTTTCTTCAAAAGCATTCTTCAAGGCATCTTTAAGGGATCTTCTCATGCTTATCCAACCTCAAGCCTTCATTGAACTTCTACATTGAGTTTGAGAGAGAGTGTTAGAGATATATTAAACATATTAGCCCAATGTAATAGGCCTAAGCCAACTACTACTTGTATTAGTAGTCTAAGATTTAGTCGTTTATATATACTCATGTTAGGGTTCATTGTAATACAGATTATTGTACTACAATCTTATATAATAAAAATGTAGTCCTTAAGGGATTCCTCTATGGACGTTGGCTAACAAGGCTGAACCATGTAACCCTTGTGTTATCGATATTCATATTCTATGTTTCACCTTCCGCATCCACTTTAGCATATACAACATAATATAACACATTGCGTTATTAATATATTTAACAAAATGCAAGTTTCCAAACATAGCCTTGTTGAATTTATTGTGAAAGTTTGTGTTAAAATTGGTGGAATATATTAAGGCAAGCTTAAGAAAATCTAGATATATCTTATAGGTTTACAAAAGTTGAGCCGTCGATGACATAATGCGCGTATTTTGCCTGTTCAATTGATGGCTGGGAGAAGCCCACGGTTCCACAACCACAACCTACGACAACTTCAAAATTAAGTTACGCTTTTTATGTAAAGCATGTAAAACACGTGCACATATGCTTGCATTTTTTTTGTTTCTGGGCCACGCATGCTTGTGCATTTCTCTTTTTAGAAGAAAAGTGTATGGCTGTGTATGCTTGTGCATTTCTCTCGCGATCGAACAACTCGCACGTTTTATGGTATACAACGCATGATATTGGCCTTTGTCTGACTTTCATGCGTTCACATCTCACTTTTGTCTCTTTTATGTCAGCAATGCTATTTTTTTTTTTGGATGGGATGTTGGCAATGCTGTTAAATCTTTCGTTAACAGGACTTGCCATATTTTTGTGTCTTTGTTTCAGTCCGAATATACATTTATGGTCAATTTCAACTTTAGTTAGTTAACAAAGTAGATATCATTCTTATAATCATGAGGCTTTTGATTTTTGACAATTGATTAGTTAAATCTTCAAATAATTCATTTTATTTTGGAAAATAATTCAAGTACTATCAATTTTAATTAAATATTAAATATTACATTGTTAATACCATACTTTATCAACCTCGATTTATGTGCTAGATCTCAAGAATTTTTTTTTTTTTTTAAATCATATTTTTACTAAGGGATAGTGGAAATGTCTAAATCATCATAGTTATCCAAAGCACTCAAAATGTTTGTTCAAGTCAAAAAGACCACACCACCCCTAGTGGACCAAGAGTTGACTGAAGGTTGAATTTACTCAAAACTTCACAAACACACCTTTTTTTCATGTTTTTATATCAAATCTATTGTTTTAAGAACTTTTTGTCAATTTTGACCAAATTTGACTTAGATTAACTCTCAGGAGCTTAACCGAGAGTAGACCGTCTAATCAGGATAAGCCCTAGCTCATATTGAAAAATAATAATTTTCCTTCAAAATTTTAAAAACTTTTCTCCCCAAATCGAGTAAACTTTGTTCTCATCTCACATTCAATTAAAAGTAGAACAAAATATTAAAGAAAATGTTTCACATAATGGAATCACGTGTAGAACAAAATATTTTGGCTCTTATGTTTTCAAACCCCCAATGAAAGGAAGAAATAAATGCAACTTGTATTTGAACGCAGCTTCTGTTGGAGTCTCATCCATTTACCAATTAGTTTACAAAGTAGAACAAAATATTAAAGAAAATGTTTCGCATAATGGAATCACATGTAGAACAAAATATTAAAGAAAATGTTTCACATAATGGAATCACATTTTGTATTAATTAAGAAACATACCTTTTGGACTAATAATCATGCACTTGAAATGTGTGGTGAATTTGAGTTTGTTGAATGCTTATAGAGATTTTTTTTTTTTTTTTTTTTTTGTTCAAAATGCGTATAGGGATTTATCTGTTTCTGATGAATGTTGATATTCATTTTCGTGACATTTTTTTTATAAACCCGATTCAACCAAGCTCGACTTCCTTATGAGCTCAATTCATGTATTATATTATATATTATTCTTTTAAGCATAGCCCAAGCCCATGCGACATATTGAAAAAATTGAGAGAGTGACATTTAGAGGGTTTGTGTCAGTTTCTTTTGGACCTTTTGCATGAGTCTAGGTCATGCGTGCTAGCAAGTGAGCAAAAGACACTGGTAGCACCTCAAGCTCATGGAGGAGGTCTTGTACCCTAAATTTCCACCCTAAAAGAGCTTTTATGCTCTAGCTAACTGTGGCCCAACTTTTCTACTCAATAGTTTTTCTGCCTGAAACATGTAACTGACCCTAAATGGCTAGCATTGTCTGCTACATCAACTAAATGCAGCCTCCAAGGGCCTACCATCTCTAGGAAATATCAGCCCATGAATTTAGGCCATTTCATTTCCCAAATGATGCAAAAAGCAAGCCAACCCTCTAACCCAATTAGAGCAAATCTAATCATAATCTCTTTGATTGAAACCTTAGGGTTCAAAGTCTCTTTTATTGACCAAAACTCAGTCACTTAGAGCACTTTAAACTCAATACAAAAGGCCTCAATCAAATTCAAAAGCAACCACATTTTAAACAATACAAGAGTCTCTCTTCAACTTTAGAGCAAAAGTCCATTCAACCAGCCAATATCCTCACAATTTTAAAGTTTGGGGATGGAAATATGAGTACAGGGAAACCTTCCCTCTTTTCCTCACAATCTCTTTCAATTTCCTCTTCTCAATGACTGTGGGTCAAAGTTTTGGACCTATGCACTTTTTTTGCATTTTCTTGTATTTCAATTATGGCATTTTGAATTCTCTCTTGTTAAAGGACCATTAGCCTTTTGTTCATTATACATTTGGAATTTTGGATTTGATTCTCCACAAATAAATATTTCTAAAGAACCTAAGGGGAGATTTGGACTAATCTTGCATTTTTGGCCCTTGTCGCAAAACGTCCCCGACAATGAATAAAAGAGAAGGTAAAAGAAGCAAGAAGAGAAAATAGAGTGTGTAAGTTAAAATTTCAAAAAGGATAAGAGATGAGGAGGTTGTAAACTATGAGAATGTGGATTTAGTGGGGAGTTTTAAATTGTGAGATTTCATTTTACAAATTTATCCCCCTTAATTAAAAACCTATAGGGGATATTTAGGATATTCAAGATTCAAAAAAAATAAGTGTTCATAGCTTAAAAGCTCCTTAAATAGTAACAAAGACTAAAGAGTATAAATATAAATATAAATATAGATATAGATAGTGGGCTCCAGTTAATTCAACTGGTAAAATTTTTAATTGTGAAATAAGAAATTTGAAGTTCGTCCCCACATATACCAAAAACTTATGGTGTTATCAAGATTGAACGTTATTGTTGAAACTATCTCAAAAAATATAAAGATATAGACAACTCAAATGCGTATAAAGGAATGAAATCAATAAGAGTTAAGAGTCATAATCTTCTCATGGATCGAATCGATCCCTTTGCTTCTGTCACTGGCATGACTCACAAAATAGAAAATAGCATTTTCTTTTTGGTGTCTAAAGGTAATTTAAAACTCATTCTTCTGTGTCAGTGCCAGTGCGTCTAATTTAATTTTCAAAAAGATACATAAAGAAACTTCTTTCTATTGCATCCAAAAAGGAACCAGAAAGTGCAAAATATATAGACATAAAATATGGCCTCTACGGCTGAGTGAATACTTATTAGGACCCATTCACCTAAAGATTGATTAGGCAGGAAGTTATTATTGCAAATAAGTGGATGATCAAATAGGCAACTTAAAAGTTGAAGCATGTGACATGAAATGCTATCACGTCATGTGTTGGAAAAAAAGCTCCCATGCCTCAATCAGAAAACTTATGGGCAGGTGCCGCTTAGCCTAACTTACACCTTTTTTCCTTTGGATAGAACTTTACACCTTGTTTTTAAATTTTAATTACACCCTTTTGTACAGCATTTGTACTCCTTTACATTTAATGCATCTCTAGAGGGATCAGTGGGCCGTTTTGCCAAATAGCATAATTTAATGAAAAGTTGTGAGAAACACATCTGGCCAAATTTATTCAATTATATAATATCCAATTTGTCAAATTCGAGTTTTAAGTATTATGAACTTTTCTGATAATTTGTTCAAATATAATACTTGGAACTTGAGTTTGGTAAACTCGAATTTCATTTGGAGCTTGAATTTGACAAACTTGAGTTTAAGAAAAATGCTATATAATTAAGTTAGTTTGGCAGAATCTTCATTTTTCCCTAAAATTATCCTAAAATTATGCTTGGGCAAAATTACACGTAACTAGTGAGTAAAATTCTGAAGCAATAAAAATCCTAGAATTTTATTCCCACCCTTTTACGTAACATTTTGTTGAGAAAAGACTGGCCATGTTGGCTTATAACGTATTTCAGCACGTGTTGGGGCACATGCTCAGTTGACTCGCTCTCTCTCTTCTATATATTGGGATTTGGTTAGAGGGCTTGAATGCGTACAAAAAACCACATATACAGAATAGAAGTTGAGTTTGATTTGTCATAGGAGGGGAATAAGAGATGGGTAATGTGAAGTGCACAAAGAAAGCAAAGATGATTTTGGTTCCATACCCAGCACAGGGACATGTTACTCCCATGCTTAAGCTAGCCTCTGCCTTCCACAACCGTGGAATATTTGACACAATCCTGATCACCCCAGAGTTCATTCACCATCAGATTGCATCAAGTACGGAACCAAAAGACCAGATTTTGTGCATGCCAATACCAGATGGTCTAGACAAGGACACCCCACGTGATTTCTTTGCCATTGAAATGGCTATGGAGAAAAACATGCCTGTCCATTTGGAAGCCATGATTCATAAGCTTGTTGAGGATGGTGAAGTTGTATGTGTGGTGGTTGATTTGTTGGCATCATGGGCTATTGAAGTAGCCAATCGGTGCAGAGTCCCCGTTGCTGGATTTTGGCCTGGCATGTTTGCCGCGTATGAAATGATTGCAGCCATTCCAGACATGGTCCGGACAGGTCTTGTTTCTGATACAGGTTAGTAACTAATTACCTGCAACCTCTTTTTAGATTAATATATTTTTATTCCTAGGTGACATTGTAAGCGCATGGCATATGTTGAGATAAGAAAATTTGAAGTCAAATGTTGAGAGGGATTATAAAATATTTGTGGGCCTTGTTAAGAAAAGTTGCCTATCTCACTATTGAATTAGAGAATGAATAATTTTAGGGAGATATAATTATAAATTCTTTTTTTTTTTTTCCAATTAGAAATGTGATAAGTTTTAATTAGAAAAATATCAACTTTAAATGAATCTCTTATAACAAAATTTTTATTAGCACCAGTTACATTATGTCGAACAATTTATTATGAAAAATATGTTACGAGTTTTGTAATTTAATTGGTTGGCACTTTCTGTGTTTCTAACAAAGATATTAATGGCTCATTTGGATTAAGGGAAAAGGAGGGTAAGTGGAGAGGAATAAAATAAAGCTAACTGAAAATAGGCTAATTTTAGGTCAATTCTACTCTGCTCTCCATTAATCCAAACAAATCATAAGAGTTCAAATTACTTCCAACTATTGATGTATTAAAAAAAAAAAATTATAATTTTTTTCACATCTCATAAGTCCCTCACTTCCTTTCTTTAACCCTTTTTGTGGAGTGCTGATGGTTGGCTATCATTAGAAGTCGGCGGCAAAAGTGTCGGTGATTTGTTAGAATATGTCACATGCGAAAATCTTTATACATAACATAACTAACGTGCTTCAACGATTTCAATAAGAAGTACGTTGACCAGTACCATAAAGATGATTGAGTGCTGGTGCATATTGCATGTGCGAAGTTACATTTTTAACTCATCTTCACGAATTATTGCCCTTCAGACAGTGCCTCTGTTTGTAACCCAATAATTTCCCAATTTAGACTAAGATTCTCTAGTGCTTTATGGTAAATTCATTCTAAAAGTTCTTAAAACTGGAAAATTATTGAATACTATGGTGGGTTCCAGTTAGTTCAACTGGTAAAATCTCTATTAGTTGTATAAGAGATTTGAGATTTAATCCGCCTATACCAAAAACTGATCAGTGTTTTGGACTGATAATAAAGATCTATCATCAGGAAAGGACTTCATAGGTTGAAATTCTCTCCCCCCCTATTAAATACTATGGGAGTACCATAAATACATACATCTTCCTCTCACATAAACTGTGAGTCCCATCATAAATTTAATTAATGAGACCACAATTATAAGAGAGGGGAGAGTACGCATTTATAGAGTACTCAATAAGTACCCCTAAAAATTTTAATCATCTATTTTTAGAGAGACTGAATCAAATTTTCTCACATCATCAATAATTTAAATAGATACCTAAATATAATTAAAATTTTAAAATGTTAATATTGTGGTAAAATGTAATTCACTTATTTTCAAAGAAATTAATAGAAATTTAAGAACTTCACAGTAGTTAGTCTCTAAAAACTTTTAAGGGAAACGTTTTTATTATTATTAATTTTTTTTGTCAATACCATGATTCCAGCTTAACTTTTTCTATCACTTTCTTCAAAAAAAAAAAAAAAAAAAAAAACTTTTTCTATCATATAAAGCTCAACTAAATGAATACATTCATGATTATCAAAAAATAAAAATGAATACATTCTTGAAAAAAAGAGAGAGAATACATTCTAATATAATTTTCAAAAATTAAGAAAATAAATCCCATTAATATATTGTAAGTGAAAAATGTCAATTTATTCCAAGCTCAACTTAATTCATTTATATATCTTTAGTTAGGGATGTGCATGGGTTAGGTTGGGCGAGTGGAGGGTAATATTTTTAACCAATCCGCTAATGGCGGGTTGGAATAATTCCAATCCGCCACCAACCCCCCAATCTATAAATCTGGCTAGTCAGTTGAAAATTTTAACGTTTTCAACTTGGTGGGTTGGACAAGTTGGCAAATTCAATTGACTAGATGAAATTATTTTAATTAAATTGGAAAATTGTTTACTCTCTCAAGTCAAAAAAGAAAAGAAAATTTTGCAATTTTTATTTAAAATAATTACAAATATTACGTAATGTTTTTTAGAATGACTGAATTTATCGCACTAAAATGAAAAACATTTAAGAATCTGAAATTAGACATGTACATAAAGTAAGAATAATAAAAAAAATCTTAGAGAGAGCGACTGGAGTTTATTAGGGAAGAAAAATGTGAAAATTAAAAAATTAAAAGAAAGAGAAAGAGATGAGAGAAATAAAGGGGGTGCATATGTGAAATAGAGTTTTACAACAGACAAAGTTATTGGGTGGTGTAACATTGTTTAAAGTTATACCAGGTGTAACTTGAACCCAACCCTCTATTTCAAGTTACATCTGATGTAGCTCTAAGTAATGTTACACCACCCAATAACTTGTTATCCAATTCATATTTTGAAAATCCAACTGTTGAATTATTTGTTCTATATATTCTTAATATGCACGCCAATTTTCATGCCAATCGAATGTAATTTACCATTCGATCCATTAACTCATCTTTTATGCATTTTTTAAACTACAAAAACTTGAATTTAAATAATTAATTGATGATATGGTTATTAATCTTTGATCATCTTTAAATTTTGTAAGCATAGAAAATATACAAAGATAATGTAATCCAACGGTAGATTTATCAAAATTTACATCTAACTAAAAAATATTAAGTGGTGTAACATTACTGAAAATTACATCAAGAGTAACTTGAACCTAACCCATATACACACACACACGTGGGCGGGTTGGATTGTGACAAGTTAGAATATCTTAACCTGCTATTCAACCCGATCAACTAAGTTATCTATCTAATCCACCCAACCCAACTTACCTCACTTAATGGACCTACATAGATTGGGTCAGGCGGGTTGGCGGGTCTAGCAATTTTTCTGAATAGTCATATCTTTAGCTATTGTAATTGGCCACTTTTTAAATTCTATTATTATCTTTAGCCATACGCTTATTTGTTTCTTGTTCAAAAAATATGGGCATGTTGCTCAATGAAAAAAAATCTTGGACCCATTAACTACATTATAATCTTTTTTTGATATTTTTGATATTGTGGCAGGAATTCCCCAACATCTAGGTAGAATTTGCTTTTTACCAAATCAACCAATGCTATCTACAGAAGATCTACCATGGCTGATTGGAACTCTTCCAGCAAGAAAAGCAAGATTCAAATTTTGGACCAGAACCTTGGATCGATCAAGAACTCTTAGATGGCTCCTAGTGAATTCCCTTCCTGATGACTACATAGATGGAAAACATGCTCAATCGGTCAAAACCTCTCAAGATCATCCACGTGTGTTCTGTATTGGACCTTTGTCTAACCATGTAATGTCCAAGAACCCCAGCTTTTGGGAAGAAGATAAGAGTTGCTTAGATTGGCTAGACAAGCAAAAGTCTAGCTCTGTTATTTACATCTCATTTGGAAGTTGGGTTAGCCCTATTGGAGAAGGTAAAGTTAAGAATCTAGCATTGGCTCTAGAGGCATCAGGACGGCCATTTCTATGGGTGCTAGGGTCAACATGGCGTGAAGGGCTACCAATTGGATATTTGGAGAGAGTGGCCATTAAATTTCAAGGCAAAGTAGTTTCATGGGCTCCCCAAATGGAAGTGTTGCGACACAAGGCTGTGGGGTGTTATCTTACACATTGTGGATGGAATTCAACAATGGAAGCCATACAATGCCAAAAGCGATTTTTGTGCTATCCAGTGGCAGGGGACCAGTTCATAAATAATAAGTACATTGTTGAAGTGTGGAAAATTGGGTTGCAACTCAATGGGTTTGGACGAAAAGATGTTGAAGAAGGCTTAAGAAGAGTAATGGAAGACACTGAGATGCAGAACAGATTAAAGAGGTTACATGAGAGAACAATGGGAGATGAGGCTAAGTCGAGAGTAATGTCTAATCTCACGGCCTTTATCCATGATCTCAATTTAATAACGCTTGGCACTCGCATTAAATCTTTTCCTGATTTTAATTTTTAGTTTTTTTTTTTTTTTTTTTTTTTTTTTTTTTTTTTTTTGTAAAATAGGGCAATTGCTTGGATTTGTTAGATAGCTTTGGCTTACAATAAAATGTGGACAGGTTTATAGAGTCAACATAAATTATTATGGCTCATTGTCTATTGACCTAAAAAAAACCATGAATTGCTATGAAAACAGGTGGTGCATTGAGAAGAGGCTCTAATATTAATGTTTTCATTGACAACAAATCTAGACATGCTTTGTAATAAAATGCATATATAAAATTATTGGAGGGATCAAATTCCCTAGGCCCAAAGCCCAATTCGCACAGCCAATGGGCAACGTCTCGTTCGGCCAACTTCAAGGACTAGGTTTGGTTTCTCAAAAAAAAGAAAAAGACTAGGTTTGGGTGTAGCAGCACGAGCACGATCTATCCTACCCTCAAGGCTCGAGACTCGAGTTCAGCTCATATCCACCTAAATTCCATGAAGCACAGAAAATGCAAGGGATTGCTCGAAGGTAAGCGCTTGAGAAGAAGAAACATCTAGAACAAGTCAATCTCTCACACCCATATTTATTATGTACAAAGAAAACCAAGGACCTCTTAACACAAAACTTTGGATCCCTTAGCCAATTTCCTCCCCCAAAAACCTAAGGGAATGTTTGGTTCGCTTAATGTTATATCAAGGTGTAATGTTACATTTTTGTAATTTTCGATTCATGTAATCACATTATAACAATATAAGATAAAGATATTTAATTCATTGATTATATTCCAATCATAATCTAAGAATATAACATTGATATACTTGATTTATAAACATTTTTAGAAACAATCAAAATTAATATAATAACACCATGATTGAAAATAATCTCAACACCTAAAAATGCCAAAATTATCCTTAAACCACAAAATACCCTTGAATGACCTAAAATGACCACTCTCACAACACACCATGTTTCTTCCTATCTTGTTGTTGAGACCCCAACACCAACAGCCTATAAAATTTATTGTTGGAAATAATTACAGATGATGCCGAAAATCATCAATTAGTCACACGATCCTCACGTGCTCAAGACAATGCCTGCACAACACAAAACAAAAGGACCTTAGGAGAGTACCGATGTGGTACCGGCCAAATACCCTCCGAAGGTTAAGTTAGAGAACTCTTCGCAACTTTAGAGTGTCAGAGCTAGGGTAAATTATACGTACCTTGGCTTGGGAGTGCTTTGGGGGGGGGGGGTTTTTTATAGTAGTGTAAAACCGACTTTTTTCTTTCTTGGGGAAGAGGAACTTTTCCTTATAAGGAAGATCCTCATAAAAGTACGTATTTTACGCGATCCTTTCCATATAGCGATTTTGTTGATTAGGGTTAATCGTGAAGCGCAAAATATTTCCATTTTAAGTTTCTTGAGGACTACTTAAACTGCATGGAGGTCACATGACCTTATCGCCGTCCACATTGCAACCGTCACCTTGAGGACAATCTTACACCATGTGGATGTCACGTGACCCTATCACCATCTGCATTGTACCCATCCATCTTCTTGTCTGTCCTTCAGAGAGAATCTGTCCTCTTCTATCATCCTAATTTTAGGCAAAAGGTATCGTCACTCGTGTTTGATCCAATAGAATGAGATCATCCACGTTCATTTCACCCTCTTCAGTTGCCCCTTCACTCTACAAATCCGTCCCGTAATGTTAGGACGAATCCGTGGAGTGATGGTTTAATTTTTTACTTTGGGAGATGCGCTCTGATTGACAGGCTAGCCTAGGGTTATAAATGTCGTAGGTACACGTGGCATCTTTTTAATGGTTAATTGCTCAAACCGAAGCTTCCCTTTGTCTTTCGTGCCGTTACCTCTATATATACAGACTCCTTTATCTTTCATTTTCACTTTCTACAACAAATTTACAGCCAGAGTGTTTCTGTCTACTTCACCAAATAGCATACCGTCTTCTTGGCACTACTATCTATTTGGCGTTACCATCTACTTAGTGCTCTGTCGCCCATTCCTTGATTGCCTTCTCTGTTCTGCTCACTCGATAGGTACCCTTTATCTTAAGTTGAATTTACTTGTCATTTATTTAAATTTTGCCAATCCGTCGTCTATGTAAATCATCAAAATCTTAGGGTTTGCCCGTCATGTGTAGGAGACAGATGTCTAGTGCGTTGAGTGAACAGTTGTGTGTCCGCGAGGGAGCGGGCTACGATGAGGTGTATCTGTTAGGTCAGGACAACCCCGGTACCTCTTCCAAAGAAAGGATCCCGTCCGCCAACTCACCTTCCACGAAGGAGGATGATGATTTGGACTGAGACAGATCGGAAAGTGATTCAAACGAAGAGATAGGAAATGATGAGCCCCCCGTCCAATCCGTCATAGGCCCTAATGGATTCAGGGAGTTCATTATGGTCCCGTTGTGGACGATAAATGACTTCAACTCATCCATCAAAGAATGTCACTTCAATACACTCAGGGAGAAATACCAAATACCCGTCAACATTCCAATGCATCTTTCATCTAAATGGGAAAAATTTTATTACAAGGGTGTAGAGGATGTCGGTGTATATGAGCAAATGCTGAAAGTGGGGCTTAGGTTCCCTTTAAGTGCTCTTCACCATCATCTTCTCTAGTATCTTGGACTGGCTGTCACTGAGATTTCCCTAAACGCCTAGAGAGTATTTCTAGGAGCTGAAGTGCTCTACGGGGTGATGTTTGATAGGGCACGTAGGATGATGGTGGAAGAGTTCTTCCATTGCTACCATCCATTTGAAATCACACAGTCAAAAGGCATGTACAGTTTCGTGTCGAGGAGCTCATTGCTTAGGCTCGTGTGCGACACCCCTGATTCCAACAGGAACTGGAACGGTCGCTATTTCTTTATCCAAGGTGACAAATGGATGTGTCACCCGGGTGAACAAGAATATATGCCCGTGGACAAAACATAGGGCATTATGCCCCCGTCCGGTATGTATCCCGTCTTCATGAGGTTTTTACTTTTCTAACATTTGTGATGTTCTAACCGTCTCCTATTGCAGCCGAGATCGTCCAAAAGTCACACTTGAGCAGTGGAGCTTCTTGGAAAGGATTTTCACAAAAAAACCAAGCTATCTAAGAGGTCGTGGGCTAAGCTCGTCACCTTAGACACACTTCATTGGTATTGTGATGATCCTAAACCAACTGCGGCCGCCCGTCGTTACGATTCACAAAGTCATCAACATAAGTCCGTTGCCCAAACACTTTAATTTACTTGTTTCAAGTTATCTAACCCCTTTTATTCGTCAACCTTTATGTAGAAATGGAAGAGAACAAGAGAAGAGCTTACATTAAGCAATAAGCTGCAAGGAAGAAGCGAGAGGGAAAAATACCTCCCAAAGCGACAGGCTAGGCTGATCCGTCAACTAAGACGAAACCGTCAGACAAGGTTGACCATCCACCTAAGAAACCAAAGGTGATGACGAGGCCTAACGCTGATGAGATTCCAGTAAAGTTACCGTCTAAGCCTGGCCCAGGAGTTGGGAAGGGCCTAATGAAGGGCCCTGCCCATGTCACCGAGGAGTGCCCTGTCCTCCTTCGTGAGAACTCTAGCTATGCGCTCAAGAAGATCTTGTCGATCATCAAAGACGACAATTATTTTGACTTAGGCAACCATGCTATAGAGGCCATGGGGGAGATGAGTCTATAGCCTTGCACAGGTATGTATACCGTCGCTTTTATTTGTTCCATCATATTGTTGTCTTTCTCTAATCTTTCTGTTTCATGCAGGGGGTGGTCATGATGAAAGGGCTAATGGATCGTTGCATATCTAATGAGACGACGTTGGGTCATTTGAGAGAAAGGCTGGGCACAAAGGAGACAGAGGTGCAAGAGTTGCTGGCCTGGAAAAACATCCAAATAGGAAAGCTAGACTTGACCAAGAAACTCTTAAAAGAGTTAGAGGAACAAGTTGAAGTTCTAAAGAAAACTCTCAAGGACAAAGAGGCAGAAATCTCAAATGCCAAAAGTCAACTTCATCAGACTAAAGATGTCGCAATAAAGGAATATCACTACTCCGATGACCTCATTAGGGAGCTCGACAGCTCCTTTGCCGACGGTTTTGATGATTGCATCCGTCAGGTCAAAACCTCGTTCCCAAACCTCGACCTTTCCCACATCAACATTGACGCCCAGCCTCAGACTCCAGCTCAACCCATCTCCTCTATGGGTACCGACGATCTGTTCACCAATGACATGGTGACGGAACCCCTTGGCGACAGAGAGACTCCCGTAGATTAAGCAAAATTCGTTGGGGATGATGTTCGTGCACTTGAGGGGGAGAGGAAGTATGGAGAGGACTCGGCGCCTTAGGATTAATCTTTAATTTTTCTTGTTTATTTTCTTATTTAAATGTAAAGATCCTTTTTGTTGGAATAGTTTTAAATTAACCATTGCTTTGTATCTAAACTTCCCCCTTTGTGGGCTTTTATAATATTTTATTTATTTTCTCACAAAATATTCGCCTACCTTGAATTTGCAATTTTAATTCTTTGGACGAAACTGTCTAGTTTTTGTTATGAATATAATGCATTGGACCGTGCAATTTGTAGATCAAATATACGTTAATAATGTAAGACGAACCCGTCTACTTTAAGTGATCTTTTGAATCTGTCTACTATTTCCTGGATCCATCAACTATGTTGAATTGGGATGAACCCGTCCTCCTTATAATTTTCTTTTTGAATCGTTCATTATGTGGAGTATAATTTTAAATCCTAGGTCATCCAATAGGGTGAATCCGTCTTATGGAGTCCATAATCTTGGATCACCACATAGAATGAATCCGTCCACTTAGTTCCCTTAGGATGAACCCGTCCACTTCATGGACTTTGTAAATACAAATCATCCTTTTAGGATGAACCCATCCACCTTGTGGACTTGATATAATCTTCACCCCTTAAGGTGGACCCATCCACTTATGGACTAATTTCAACTCACTTTCTCATGAACCTGTCCACTTGTGGACTAATTTTTAGAACCCGTCCACTTTTCTGGACATTTATTGGAGATAAATCATCCTTATAGGAGATATCCCGTCCATCTTGTGGACTTGATCAATACAAACCCCTTTAGGATGAACCCATCCACTTTGTGGACTTTGCAAATACAAATCATTCATTTAGGATGAACTCGTCAACTTTGTGGACTTGATATAATCTTCACCCCTTAAGATGGGCCCGTCCACTTATGGACTAATTTCTGCTCACTTTCTTGTGAACCCGTCCATCTTGTGGACTTGATCAATGCAAATCCCTTTAGGACGAGCCCGTCCATGATTTATAATGATAATGTAGAAGTGCAAATAACATATACACATGGAATTTCTGAATAACTCCTCTTATTGTGTGAAAAAATTGAGGGTAAAAATTGTCTTTTGAAAATCGAAAAAACTGCCCTTCGAGCTTAAAAGAAAACTGTAGATGAAAATTAAACTAAAAGGAAATAAATTGGAAATGAGGAGTGTCATCGCCCTTGCCACTGTCTAGTGGTAGTACTTCTTTAGATGCTCTATGTTCAATGGGTGATGCAACTTTTGCCCGTCTAGTGTCTCCAAGTGGTAGGTTCCCTTCTTATGCCATGATGCAACTTTGTATGACCCTTCCCACTTAGGTCCTAGCTTCCCCTGGGAGGCGTCTTTTGTAGCACCCATTACCTTTCTTAAGATAAGATCTCCAACCTAGAATTCCCTATGTCTGACCCTGGAGTTATAGTGCTTGGCCATAAGGTCATAGTATCGTGCTAACCTTTGCTCAACAATTGCTCTGACCTCATCCACCAAATCAAGCTGTAGGGTAGTGCTTTGTCATTTCTTCCCTCGTCATGGTTTCCTACTTGGTAGCTGGTGAGCCCTACTTCAGCTAGAATGACTGCGTCACTTCCATATGCTAGTCGAAACAGTGTTTCTTTTGTAGGTGTCCTCACCGTCGCCTTGTACGCTCATAAGATGCTTGGCAATTCCTCCAGCCATATACCTTTTGCCCCCTCAAGCCGAGTCTTAATGATCTTAAGCAAGAGCTGATTTGTGACCTTAACTTGTCCATTGGCCTAAAGGTGAGCGGGAGATGAGTAGTGATTTTTGATCCCTAGTTGTGAGCAAAAGTCTCTGAATGCATCGTTGTCGAACTGCTTCCCATTGTTTGAGACCAACACTCTGGGTATACCATACCTGCTGATGATGTTCCTCCATACGAAACTTCGCACGTTTTTCTTTGTGATTATGGCCAATGCTTCTGCTTCCACCCACTTGGTGAAGTAATCTATTCCGGCCACTAGCAACTTTACTGCCGAATTGCGGTTGAAAATGGACCCATGATGTCCAACCCCTATTGCACAAAAGGTCTTGGAGCCGTCATCGGAGTGAGTTCTTCTGACGGCTGTCGGATGAGGATAGCAAACCTCTAGCACTTGTCATACACTTTAACATAAGTAGTGGCATCCTTCTGCATTGTAGGCCAATAGTATCCCGCCCAAATAAGTTTGTGCACTAACGATCGTGAGCCAGAATGGTTCTTATAGACTCCTTTGTGAACTTCTCGCATGACATATTTTGCCTCCTCTGGGATGAGACATCTCAGGTACGGTCAAGAGAAGCCCCTTTTGTATAGAATGCCTTCAATCAGAATAAAGTGTGCTGCTTGAACCTTTAACTTCCTTGCTACTTCCTTTCCGTCAGGCAACTCGCCATCCTTTAGGTAAGAGATTATTGGTGTTGTCTAATAGCTCCTGGGACCTATTTCCTGCACATTGATGTCGTCTATTACTGGTGGGATTTGAACGAAGGATAGTACTTGATTGGGAATGAGCATGTGTTCCGCTGAGGCAGCTTTAGCAAGTTTAGCAAGGTAGTTGGCTTGCTCATTTTCTTCCTTTGGGACTTGAACAAACTTCACTTGGATGTTGTTCACTCAATCCTTTACTTGCCCAAAGTACTTCTTCATCCATTCATTCTTACATTCATAGTCGTCGTTAACCTGGCTAATTACTACTTGGGAATCGCAGTATAAGACCATTCTTTCTACCCTTGTCGCCTTAGTGAGATCCAGCCCTGCTATCAAAGTTTCGTACTTTGCCTCGTTGTTGGTTGTAGGGAAGTTAAGATGGATCATGCATTCGACCCTATCTCCTTCTAAGCTGTAGAGCACCACCCCGGCTCCGCCCACCTGTCTGTTGAAAGATTCGTCCGTATGGACGCTCCATTTCGGGCTCTTCTCTGCCCCCTGGTCTTCCGCAAGAGTGAATTCTACAATAAAGTCAGCAATGACTTGTCCCGTTATAGCCGTACGTGGTCGGTATTGGATGTCGAATTCGCTCAACTCAATTGCCCATAATGTTATTCGTCCAGAGGCTTCAGGATTACTCATTACTCTTTGAAGGGGTTTATTTGTTAGGATGATCGCAGTATATGCTTAGAAGTATGGCTTGAGTTTACGTGTGGCAATCACTAATGCGAAAATGAGCTTCTCCATCGGTGGGTACCTTTCTTCTGTGCCTCGGAGCGCCCTGCTAGTGTAGTACACAGACTTCTATACCTTGTCTTCTTCCTTGACTAAGGCTGCACTGACAGTTGCCAAGGAGACGGCCAGATAGAGGAATAGTTCCTCCCCGGGTTTGAAGGGACTCAGCAACGAAGGGGAGGAGAGGTATGCTTTCAGGTCTTCAAACACTTGCTGGCACTCAATCATCCATTCAAACGATTTCTGCAACATATGGAAGAAAGGTAGGTACTTATCTATAGCTCTTGAGACGAACCTGTTCAGTGCGACAACCTTGCCATTCAAGTTTTGTACTTCCTTAATGTTTGTTGGTGGCGTCATCTCCATTTTTGCCCATATCTTGTCTGGGTTAACCTCGATACCTCTTTGGGACACTATGAACCCCATGAATTTCCCTGTCGTTACCCTAAACGTACACTTGCTGTGATTCAACTTCATGTTATATGACCGAAGGGTGTTGAAGGTCTCTTCGAGGTCGTTCAAATGATCGTCCTCTTGTAGGCTCTTTACTAGCATGTCGTCCACGTAAACTTGCATATTTTTCCCAATCTGATGTGCTAACATTTTGTTCATCAATCTCTGATATGTGGCGCCTACGTTCTTGAGCCCGTATGGCATCACATTGTAGTAGAAGAGACCCTGGCTGGTGACAAATGAAATCTTCTCTTGGTCGGCCTTGTCCAGCTTGATCTGGCTATATCCAAAGAATGCGTCCATGAAGCTCAGCAACCAGTGTCTTGCAATTGAATCCACTAGAACATCAATCCGTGGAAGGGGGTAACTATCTTTGGGGCATGCCTTATTCAGGTCTGTGAAGTCTACGCATATCCCCCACTTTCCGTTGGCCTTTTTAACCATCACTACGTTGGCCAACCACTCAGGGTAGTATACTTCACGAATGAAGTCTGCTTCCTGTAGCTTACGAACTTCTTTGGCTATGACCTTGTCCCATTCCTATACGAACACCTGCTTCTTTTAACGGACTGGAGAGAAGGAAGGCGATACATTTAACTTGTGGACTATAATCGAAAGATCGATTCCAGGCATGTCCTCATAGCTCCCAGCAAATACGTCCTAGTTCTCCCTCAGAAACGTTGTGAGCGCCTGACGAGTCAGTGAACTAGCTAGAGTTTTAACCCTAGTCGCTCGTTCGGGCCTAGCATCATCCAAAATTACCTCTTCCAACTTCTCTACCGGTTCAGCCACCGTCCGCTATTCCTCTATACACATAGTTTGCAAATGGTCATCCATCTCCAACATGGCAATGTAGCACTCGCGTGTTGCCACTTGATCTCCTCGTACTTCTCCCACTCCGTACTCTGTTGGGAATTTTATCATTAGATGGTAAGTCGAGATTACGGCCTTCCACGAGTTAAGGGTAGGACGACCCAATATGGCATTGTTAGCGGATGAATAGTTAACAACTAGGAACGTGACATCCCTAGTGATCTACTACAGGTAATCTCCAACTATTACGAACAAAGTGACTATTCTTAGTAGGTGTAACATTGTTCCTCCGAACCCAACAAATGGCGTGTTAACAGGAACCAGCCGCTCCCTGTCTATCCTCATATGCTGGAACGCTGGGTAATAGAGGATGTTGGCAGAGCTCCCGTTATCCATAAGGATCCAGTGGGTGTTGTAGTCCCCGACTCGAATGCTAACCACAAGCGCGTCGTCGTAAGGGTGGTAGAGGCCCCTAGCATCTTCCTTCGTAAACCCAATGACAGGGTTGTGAATCCGCGCCATCTTTGGGATGAATCCCATTAACTAGACATTCTAGACTATCCGTAGGTAAGTTTTGCATGCCTTCTTGGACGAGCCAGATGCCGTGGTTCCACCTACGATCATCCTTATGTCTCCGAGTGAGGGTCTGGGATGCTCGTTTTCTCTCTGTGTAGGTGTTTCCTGGGGTTGGTCTGTCCTTTCCTTATCGATGAACCTTTGCAACTTCCCTTACCTGATAAGAGCTTCCATCTGCTACTTTAAGTCATAACAGTCAGATGTGTCATAACAGTCAAATGTGTCATAACAGTGGTCACAGTGGAAACGACAATATTTGTCTCTGGACCTCTTGCTAGGGTCTGCCTTCAGCTTACCAAGGAATGTCAAGGCTCCTTCATCCTTGATCTGCACCAGGACTTGATCAATTAGGGTGTTCAGTGGGGTGAAACTTGTGAATCTTCCGATGGGAGGCTTGGAGCGCCTATCATCCCTTCTATCTCCTGTCCTTACTATCATCTCTTCCTAGGTTTCTCTTCGTGAGCCAGCAATGCGTCTTCCACGTTCATGTAATTAGTAGCCCTGTAAAGTACATTTGACATAGTCTTTGGATCATTCTTGTATAAAGAAAACAGAAACATACCTTTCCATAACCCATTCGTGAATGTGGCCACGAGTATTTTGTCGTCAACTTCATCAATGGAGAGGGCCTTTTTGTTAAAGCGGGCTATGTAAGACCTCAACGTCTCATCTTCTCGTTGCTTAATGCTCATCAGGCATGCAATTGACTTTTTATACCTGTGTCCCCCGATGAAGTGTGAGGCAAACTGGGTGCTTAACTCCTTAAAAGTACCAATGGAATTGAGCGTCAACCTGCTAAACCAAATCCTTGTGGGGCCCTTCAGTGTAGTGGGGAAGGCCTTGCACATGATCTCATTCACTACTCCTTGTAAGTGCATTAAGGTCTTGAAAGATTCCAAGTGGTCCAAGGGATCCTTGGACTCGTCGTAAGTTTCTACTTGTGGCATGTGGAACTTTGGTGGAAGGGAGAATGAGGTGACTAGTGCCATAAAGGGCGAGTCTATCCAGACCAGCTCGTCGAGGTCACTTGACACCCGTCCTCTGAGGGCGTTCAACATGAAGTCCATCCTCTCTTTCATCATATGCATCTTTGCTACCATGTGAAGTGGAACAGTATCTACAGTGGATGGATGGCTTGTATCCAATCGCTCTTGTTTGTTTGGGGCATTGTTACCTTCCGACCCTTCTTGATTCCTTCTTTCAACGCTGGTTCCTTCCTGGTCCTCCTCCTGGGTGTTAAGTGTTACGTTCTCTTGGCGCAGCTGCTCCTATAGGTCATGATTTTGCTGGGTAAGGTGTTCTACTACCGCTGCAAGAGTCTGGACCTACCTCTCGAGGGTGGTGGTATGCGGTTCATCTCCTTGAGCATTGTTGGTGGTTGCCTTTGAGCAAGTAAGTACCATGCAACTCTTTGTCCAAGAAGCAATAGTATGGCTTGCAAAACTTCTCCTTACAGATGGTGCCAACTAATGATAGAATAAAGCTCAAAAATCATAGACTTGAGTATTCCCCTTTTTGGGTTCTCAAGACTTGTGAAGTTTAAGTCCCTTTGAATTTGAGTGGCTCCTCAGATATCTTATCTTAGGATCTCCTGTAATGCCTTTACTCTTAATGCCTTTACTCTTAAGACCCTTTTTCTTATGTTTTTCTCTCTTGATTAATTGTGTCTGAATGCCCATTTTTTACCTTAGGCTCTCCTTTTTATAGTGCTCTTGGAGGGCTTTTCAAATTACTATTCCTTCACTTTGTTCTTGTGGGCCCTTGAGTCACTACTTTGTCTAAGACATTGATGGCTGGACCTTTACTTATTTCCTCTTGTTTCACTTTCCTGGGAACTCATACCTGAGAGTTCATCCATTGACTTTCTACTTGTGGGGACTTCTTTCTTGGGTAAACCCATATTTCCCTCTGAGGTCAATACCTCTTATTCTTCCTTTAAGGCCTTAAAAGGATACTTCAAAGATCCTAAAGCCTTGATGTTGACTTCTCATAATTTAGCATTTTTCTTGAAATGAGATGGAGTACTTCTTGCAAATGGTGAACTTGAAAGGCTTCTGACCACCTTCCTTTTACTCCATATCATTTACCTTACCTGAGGTCCCTTGGTTCTTTCACCAAATGTTGGTCTTAAGGCCATCATTTGTCTTTATCATTTCTTTCTGGATCTTAGGAGCTTGACTTTGACAAGACCTCTTTCGTCTTCTCCTTCTTTTCAAAATAAGCATGCCTTGTCCTCAGACTACCTCTTGAGCTATTAATGTCGCGAAAGCCTAAAGAAAACACACGCGATACTCTCTTGATGTAACAGAAACTAAACTATTAGCTTCTAGTAGTAAACCTCGAATCCACGAGGGGTTTCCCTAAATCCACAAGGAGAAAAAAAAAACTAGAATCCACCAGAGAAATAATTTTACAAAAGTCTGTATTTATTGATAATAATCTGATTTGCCTCTGACTCTACAAAACATATAAATACTGAGAAAAACGTCTAAAACCCTAATTTGCACTAATTACGCAATTAGGTGACAAAATACCAAAATTTACCAAAAATGTCAAAATTGAGTTAAATGTAAAATCATAAACTACTGACCTTAAGGGTCATTCCAAAACAAACAAGACCTTATTCTGACTTTTAAACTAAAAATTATTAAGGGAAAACAAATATTACTATAAATGTCTGGATCAGAATGTTGTTTCCCTTCAGCCTACCAAATTTCATGCGATTCCAACATTGTCACCCCAATGGCCTCTACTGGTACCCCCCTTTGATCTTGCATTGTAACTTATTGCGCCCTTGTTGCTCTAAGAAGTTATGTGCTGTCTGTTCTACATCAGTCTCCCTTACTTGAAAAGAACTCAACCCCGAGTTCCCACTATTTGGTTCATCAGAAGGATGATAATCATACAAGTCAGCAACATTGAAGGTAGAGGAAATGCTCACATCTAGATGAAGAGCAGCCATATAAGCATTGTTGTTGATCTTCTTAGTAATCAGAAATGGCCTATACTTGTTGTCCTTCAATTTGTTGTAGGTACTAACAGGAAACCTCTCATTTCTAAGATAGACCAACACTAAATCCCCAATATTGAAAATCTTCTCATGCCGCCTCTTCTTATCAGTAGCTTCCTTGTACTTGGCATTTGTAACTTCAAGTTTCTGCCTCACCTCCTCTTGCATGGCCTAGATATGGTCGCCAACTTGACTCACTCCTGCAACTTGACTCACTCCTGGAAGCTCAAGTAAAGGTACCAAGTCTAAAGTGTGTTTTGGGGGACACATAGTAGACGATTGCAAATGGAGCTACATGGTAGAGGAAACCATCCTAAATGTACATGCTATTGACAGTAGTGTGAGTTTGTTGACACCTACCCCAAATATCACCAAAATCCTCATCATTCTCATATAGCTCCTTAAGGCAATCAAACCCTACAACTTCAGTATGTAGTGTGGTTAACAATGATGCTCGCCTGCTGAGCGCATTTGCCATCTTATTAGTGATACCAAACTTATGCTTCAAAGTGAAATGGAAGCACTGTATATAAGCTACCCACCGAGCATGCATTTGGCTAATGCCAACTTGACTGTTGATGTGTTTCAATGCTTGATGATTTGTATATAATACAAACTCCCTTTGAATCAGGTCGTGCTCCCAATGCTTAAAAGTTCGTACTATAGCAAAGAACTCTAGCTTATAGGCCGACCATTTACTTCAAACTTCACAAACTTTCTCTCTGAAGAATGCTACTGGTCTTTTGTCTTGTGAAAGAACAGCATCTATCCTGACTACAGATGCATCACACTCAACCTGGAATACCTTACCGAAGTTAGGCAATGCCAAAACTAGAGTAGTGCTCAACTTCTCCTTGTTCAAGGAAAAGCTTTGTTCTGCCTCCTTTCCCCATGAAAACCTCCATTTCTTCAAACACTCAGTGATAGGGGCTACTATGCTACTAAAATCTTGAACAAACCTTTAATAAAAGGTTGCCAACGCATGGAAGCTTCGCACATCACTCACTATCTTTAGGGTTGGCCATTCTTTGACTGCATGGACCTTGTCCTCATCAACATGAATCTCATCCACACTGACCACCTACCCTAAGAACAACAACTTATCAGTCAAGAAGCTACACTTCTTCAAGTTGATATACAACTCATTGGCCTACAACACCGTCAATACTTTTCGCACATGATTATAGTTGGATGCTTCTGTCTTACTGTAAATTAGGATATCGTCAAAATAAACTGCGACAAACTTCCTAATAAATGGTTTCAATACTTGATTCATAAGCCTCATGAAAGTACTGGAAGCATTGGACAATTCGAAAGGAATCACCATCCACTCATACAACCTTTCCTTTGTCTTGAAAGTTGTCTTCCACTCATCTCCAGGTCGGATCCAAATCTGGTGATACCTACTCTTGAGATCCAGCTTAGTGTAACACTTGGACCCACTTAGCATATCAAACATGTCATCTAGTCAAGGAATAGGAAATCGATACCAGATTGTGATCTTGTTGATGGCTTGACTATCTACACACATATGCTAGCTTCCATTCTTCTTTGGTGTTAATAATGCCTAGACTACATAAGGACTCATACTTTCCTTAATCTGCACCTTGCTCAGAAGCTTATCCACCTGCCCCCGTAGAATCTAACCCTCCTGAGGATTCATCCTATATTGTGGCAGATTTGGTAGGCTAGCTTCAAGAACTACATTAATGCAATGCTAGATGTTACACATTAGTGGTAAACCAGTAGACAACTCCTCTAGAAAAAGCTCCTCAAACTCCTTGATCAATGGTTGAATTGCCTCAGGTATCTCAGCAACCTTCTTCGGCTCTCTATTTGTCACCACTACTGCATAAACCTGTTTCATTTCCTTACACTCTCTGTCAAACTCATCCTCATTGTTGACTATGAGAAAAGATGGCTTCCCTTCCACTTTAGAAGCTTTGGGTACACTACTATCCTTAATAGGACCAAGGACAATTTTTCTGCCATTCTTAAAGAACACATACATTATTCTTACACCTATGAATAGCATCTACATCATACTGCCAAGGTCTACCCAATATTAAATGATATGCATCCATTTCAACAACATTACAGACTACTTCAACTACATAGCATTTACCCATAGAAAAAGTAATATGACATTGTTGAGTAACTAGAATTTCTATACCTTTCTTAATCCAACCTATTTTGTATGGAGAGGGGTGTTTCGCTGTCTTTAGCCCCAGTTTGGAAACCAAACTCTTCGACGTGATATTCTCTACACTACCATTGTCAATGATCAAATCACAGACCCTCTTACTGATGGTGCAACATGCTCGGAAGATCTCATTCTGCTAACCACTGTAATCCACCCTTGGTTTGAGCAACAACCTCTGAATCACCAAAGACCTCCCTAATGGCATGCCTTCCTCATCTTCTTGAACCTTATTAGGATCATAGGCATATGGATCAACACCATTATAAACCTCTTCACCCTCTTGTTCTCCATTTGCCTCACCCTTTTCTGCCACCACCAGATTCACTACGACTCACTTAGAGTAAGTACTAGATCGATGTCCTGGTTCTCCACATCTGTAGCATTTATTCCCAATTGGCCTAGCATAGGGGTTGGCATTCGCTATCATCTGGGCTACAAAACCTACTACTACCATTGTGGATTGGTTAACATCACTATTCTCCCTAACCACAAGTTTTGATCGTGGTGTAAACATAGGTTGTTTACCTTTGTTGGCAATGCAACTGGATGACTCCAAACTGCGGTTGGAAAACTTCAAACCTACCTTGAGATGCTGGTATTCTATTTTCTTGGATAGGTTTGTAGCCTCATGTAAAGTATATAGGGTTTTTAAGGATACTTAGTCTCCAATGGAAACTCGCAGCCCATGTACAAATCTAGATACCCGTTGTAAGGATACACGCATATCCTTGAGAATTTGTATAGGGTTTTTTTTCTCACAATCCTAGACATATATAATGATTATTTTAAAGGTTGTCACACTAGATGCAAAGGTTGTTGCACTAGTTGTTACATGCATTGTGTGACCGGAGACAGAATTTGCCCTAGTTCATCATATTCTCTCTAGAAGTTATTGCGTCTTTATGCCAAGGGTTTTGTGACCAAGGAGTTTCTTGATCTTCATTATTAGATGAACTGAAGAACTTTGCAGTCAACATCTTCCTCAAGTTAGTGTGTTGGTCACGTACTAGGATCCGTGCATCATTGGTTAGTCACGTACTTGGATTCATGCTTTAAACAGAGAGATTGCCGCTACAATACAAGTCCAATTAGATATTGGGGTAAGAGTTCAACTGTAGGTTGGTATTAGGTACTGGAATTCCTTTTACTTATAACCACTTGTTTTGATAAGAGTGGATTCTCGGGAGTGATGACCTTAAATTCACCCAATGAGGTTTTTGCCTCTGTGGTTTTCTCCATTCATAAACAAATCACCTGTGTCAAATTTATTTTCCACTGCATTTAACTTAGTTGGTGATTTGTTTGTACTGTCACGCTTATTGTATGTAATTGAATCTAATTAATTTACTTGGATAATTAATTGATTAATTTACCAAATGGCTCAATACATTTTTGACCTATCAAGTGGTATTAAAGCAGGCACACTCTGATTAGGTTTAACTTTTGTTGTGTGATCCATTGACCCCTGTTTGTCATGGATATAAGACAATCTCTTATTATACCTTCTTTATTTGATGACACTAACTATGCATACTAGAAAGTATGCATAAAAGCTTTCTTGCAGTCTTTAGATAAGAAGATGTGGCAAGCTATAGAGACTGGCTGGACTAAGCCAAAGGAAGCGTCAGCTGATTAGGAGGATGCAAAGATCAAAGCGGCAAATTTCAACAGCAGTTTCAACAGCAGAGCATTGAATGCCAGTTTCAGTCTATAAAAGACACTTTGATAGAATTAGGATATAGAACACTATGAGTGGAGGCCGACCCACAAGTCAGGCAAAGTTGGGTGCCTAGCACCTTCCCATCTCTGTACCTTAACAATGGACACATACTTTGGATAGATCAGGTCCTCTGCAAAGGGCACATACATGGTTCCTAGACTTAATCTAGGTTAAAACTCCATGAATCACTCAGTTAAGGCATATTCCGCGATCATACAATCTAAGAAAATCTTTGTCCAAGAAACCAATTAGAAGTGTGCGTCAGCTCATGGAATGTATTGATGAGTATAAGTGGGTCGAAGAGGACCAGCAGTGGGGAAAGGGGAAGGCTAAGGTGGTCCCTCGGGACAGAAGGGATCTCAGGGCGGATAGGTACAATAACAACCAACCTTGGGGAGATTTTATGGGGCATCCTGGATCAACTACTACTCAGGTAGTCAGTATTGTGTTTTGAGAGTCGATACACTAAATCCTAGAAAAAATCAAGAATGAACCATACTTTCAATGGCCAAACAGGATGGGGGGAGACTCCACGAAGTGCAACCAAAGTCTTCATTGCTAGTACCACTATAAACGAGGACACACTACCGTGGATTGCAGGACTTTGTGGAGCCACTTGGAGCAATTAGTTAAGGCAGGAAAGTTGACGCAATTCCTGTATCAATCTAACAAACAAGGTGGTCAGGTAGGGTCAAGGGCTTAGAGAGATGCTTCTACAATACCACCTTTAGGTACAATTAGTGTCATTCTTGGTGTTTTGAGAAGGACTGGTTCTCAGCCATCCAGTGTGATGTCTATAGTTTGGCCATCTGTAGATGGTTCATCTCCTGATCCAAAGAGGAGTAGAATAGAAGTTCAGCCGACTTTGAGCTTCTCAAATGAGAATAAGGTTGGGACCTTGCAGCCACATGATGATGCCCTGGTGGTCACCCTCAGGATAGGTGGGTACGATGTGAAAAGTGTGTTGGTAGATTAGGGCAGTGGCGTGGAGATCATGTACCTTAACTTATTTAAGGGACTGAAGCTGAGGTTTGAGGACCTGACCTACTACGATTCCCCTCTAATAGGGTTTGATGGGAAGATTGTCTTTCCAAAAGGCCAAATTCGACTACCTGTTCAGACAAGGACAGAGATCGTGGAGGTGAACTTCACCGTGGTAGATGCCTACTCCCCCAACACTGCTATTGTGGCAAGGCCTGGGCTTCACGCCATGGGAGCCATACCTTCCACCTGCACTTGAAGATAAAGTATTCATCTAGGGATTAGGTTGAGGAGCTAGTGGGGAGCCAATTTATGGCCAGACAATGCATGGTGGCTGCAATTAGACATCAGACTAGAGATGAGTCCTTAGCCTCTGCAGGGCGGGATTTATAGTAATCAAATGTACCAGTGCTATCCACGAAGGTAAAGGAAGAAGGGGGAAAATGCGAGCAATTGGAAAGAGTTGTCATTGGCGACGATAAGGAGAAGTTCTTTCATATCGGAGTTCAAGAGCCTCCTTGGGAAAGGCAAGAGCTAATAAATTTTCTTAGAAAAAATATTGACATGCTTGCATGGAGTGCCTACAAAGCCCCTGGGGTGGACTCGAATTTCATTTGCCATCGTTTAAATGTCAATCCCTCTAGCATCCCTAAGAAGTAACCACCTCGTCGCTCATATAGGGAACATTCTGATGTTGTCAAGGGGGAAGTACTTAAGCTCAAGCAGGCTGGGGCCATTAAGGAGGTGTTTTACCTCGAGTGTTTGGCCAACACAATAGTGGTAAAAAAGAAAACTGGGAAGTGGTGAGTATGTGTAGACTTTACGGATTTAAATAAAGCTTACCCAAAAGACCCTTTACCCTACCTCGGATAGATCAATTGATGGACGCAATTGTAGGCCATCCTAGGATGAGTTTTTTGGATGCCTTTCAGGCTATCATCAAATACCCTTAGCTTTGGACAATTAGGAAAAGATTGCTTTTCTTACACCCACTGGAAATTACTACTACAAAGTGATGCCCTTTGGATTGAAAAATGCAAGGTCTACCTACCAAAGGATGATGACCAGGATGTTTGAACCTCAATTGGGCAAAAATATTGAGGTGTATATAGATGATATAGTGGCGAAGAGTAAAGTAAAGTCTGAGCATATAGATGACCTTGGGAATATTTTTGGGATACTAAGGAAATACAAATTGCGCCTTAATGTCGATAAATGTTCTTTCAGCTACACTCTAGCAAGTTTCTGGGTTGTATGGTTACCCATCGTAGAATCAAAGTTGACCCTAATCAGATTAAATCAATTAACAACCTGTAGCCTCCTTGGAATCCCAAAGAGGTCCAGAAGTTAACAGGAATGACTATTGCCTTGAACCGATTCATTTCTAGGTCAGCGGACAAGCGTAAGCCCTTCTTCCATTTGTTGCATAAGTTGAAGGAATTTGAATGGATAGAGGAATGTTCCTCGGCCTTCTCATCTACCTATTATGTCCAAATCCAAGGAGGAGGAGGTTCTATTTGCCTACATTGCTGTAGTCCCACACGCGGTAAGTTTGGTGCTAATACAGGTTGATAATGGGGTACAGAGACCAATTTATTATATGAGCAAATCACTACATGAGGCAGAGATTCATTATTTACCCTTGAAGAAGGCCATCTTGGCGGTAGCACATGCTACACAAAAGCTCCCATATTACTTCCAAGCTCACATTGTTGTGGTTCTAACTCAACTCCTTATTTGACCACTACTTTGGAAAGCTGATTACATAGGGAAGATTAAAAAATGGGTAATGATCCTAGAAGCTTTCGATATAAAGTATATTCCTCGCATTTCTATAAAGGGCTAAGTTCTTGCAGATTTGGTGGTTGAGTTTGCCGAGCCTTCCCTAGAAGAAAATGGTGAAAGGCCGAACATGGATGGAAATTAGTAGGGATGATCTCCTCGCAAAAATCTTTATCTTGGAAGGTATATGTTGATGACGCAACAAATCCAAGGGGATCACAAGTGGGGCTAGTTGTAGTATCTCTTGAAAGGATCATCATTGAAAAATCCTTAACGCTGGGCTTCTCAGTCACAAACAATGAGGCTGAGTACGAGGCCTTGTTGGTGGGAATGGCTATTGTTCAAAAAATGGGAGGAAGAACAGTCAAGATATTTTTAGATTTGAGGTTGGTCATAGGCCAAGTAAAGGGAGAACTGGAAACTAGGGATGTAAGAATGTAAGACTATTTGAAACAAGTTAGGCACTTGCAGTCGGGGTTTGAATCTTTCTCCTTACAAAAAATCCTAAAGGAGCAGAAACACATATGCTGACTCTCTTGCTACTCTTGCAACCTCCTCCGTGCAGAGTTTATCTCAAGTTATCTAGGTTGAAGATTTATGTAAGCCTACCGAGATGAAAGAGGTGAGGGTCCATATTCACCAGACCAGGGTGGGGCCTAGTTGGATGGACCCTATTATGCTATTTCTTAAGAACGACATCTTACCCGAGGAGAAGGGCGAGGCTAATAAAGTGCGAAGAAGAGCTCCTTGGTTCTAGATGTTCGAGGATTAAAAGTTATACAAGCACACTTTTTCTGGGCCGTATTTGTTTTGCATTCATCCTGAGGCAGTGGACTCACTTTTGAAGGAGCTACATGAAAGGATTTGTAGAAGTCATATCGAGGGCAGGTCACTATCTCACAGGGCCCTTACTGAAGGATATTGGTGGCCAAATATGCAAAAGGAAGCATAGGAATATTTGAAGAAGTATGATCAATGTCAGAAGTATACCCTAAATATTCATTCGACAAGGGGTGTCCTCAATCCTTTGTCTAGCCCCTGGCCTTTTGCCCAGTGGGGTTTGGACATTGTAGGGCCTTTTCCTAAAACTGCAGGAAATAGGAAGTGGCTGTTAGTCAGCACTGATTACTTCACCAAGTGGGTTGAGGCTGAGCCCCTATCAAATATTAAAGATGTGGACGCCAAGAGATTTTTGTGGAAAAATATTGTCACTCGGTTTGGGATCCCTCACACCCTCATCTCAGATAACGGCCTTCAGTTTAATAGCAAAGCCTTGAGGAGGTACTATTGTGATTTGGGCATTAAGAATAGGTATTCCACCCTAACTTATCCACAAGGGAACGGATAGGCTGAGACTATCAATAAGGTCATAGTGAGTGGACTCAAGAAAAGGCTGGATGATGCAAAGGGTAGATGGGCAGAAGAGCTACCACACGTTCTTTGGACATATCGAACTTCCCCTCGTAGGTCAACAAGGGAGATACCCTTTTCAATGACCTATGGGGCCAAGGCTGTGATTCCTTTGGAAATTGAATTCCCAACACTGAAGACAAGTTTATTCCAACGGATAGCAATAACAGCTTACTAGAAAGGAGCTTAGATCTGGTCGAAGAACGGAGAGAGAAGGCCATGGTTCAATTAGCATATTATCAGCAAAAGCTTAAACAAGGGTATGACTCAAGCGTGAAGTTAAGACCATTAGCCCCAGGGACTTGGTGTTACGAAGGGTCATATGTACAGCAAAAAACCCAACATGGGAAAAGTTGGTGCCCAATTGGGAAGGGCCATACGATATTACCTCGATAATGGGGATAGGTGCATACTTCCTAGAAGATTTAGACAAAAATGTTGTATCACGACCCTAGAATGTAAATGACTTGCAAATATACTATTATTAATGAAAGGCAACTTTGTCGTGTTTTTATGTATGACATTATGGGTTGTGTTGATTACTTGTTTGAATATTAAACAGAATCTTAGTCATGCCTAGTTTCTCAGACCACATACCTTTGGTAAATTAATATTCTTTGTTATTTGTTTAAGTGTTAAACAGAACCTTGGTTATGCGTGGTTCCTCGAACCACATGCCTTGGTAAATTATCACTCTTCATTACTTGTTTGAATATCAAACAAAACCTTGGTCATGCTTAGTTCCTTGACCACATACCTTAGGTAAATTAATATTCTTGGTAATTTGTTTAAATATTAAATAGAACTTTGGTCATGCCTAGTTCCTCGAATCACATACCTTGGGTAAATTAATATTCATGGTAATTTGTTTAAGTGTTAAACAGAACCTTGGTTATGCCTGGTTCCTCAAACCACATACCTTGGGTAAATTAACATTTTTTCATTATTTGTTTGAATATTAAACATAACCTTATTCATGCTTGGTTCCTCTGATCACATAGTTTGGGTAAATTGATATTCTTGGTTATTTGTTTAATTGTTAAACAGATTCTTGGCTATGCCTGGTTCCTCGAACCACATGCCTTGGGTAAATTAACACTCTTCATTACTTGCTGGAATATTAAACAAAACCTTGGTCATGCTTGGTTCCCCGGAACACACACATTGGGTAAATTAATATTCTTGGTTATTTGTTTAAGTGTTAAACAAAACCTTGTTCATGCCTGGTTCCTCGAACCATATGCCTTGGGTAAATTAACACTCTTCATTATTTGTTCAAATGTTAAACAAAACCTTGGTTATGTCTGGTCCCTTGGATCACATGCCTTGGCTAAATTAATACTTGGTAAACTCACCAAGGATGGGGACCTTGGCGTTTGCATCATCACATGAAAACAAGGACTCACCCTGGGTGTTGGTTAAGGGATTCTGAGGGTACATTCACAAGATACTCTTGAAATGAGAGACCTCAGACACCCTCTTTTCCTACTAAGTGTTTTGTTTGTCTCTAAGGACTTAGACCTCCCTATTGATTACATAGTTTTCAGTACCAACACACGGTCACTTTTCTCACTGTTTACATAGGTTTAATTTATTTGAGTTAACAACAAATCATTAATATTAGCTTTTGTTAAAGTGTGGGTATTCACCCTTAGAAGCATCATCAATCTAAGGTCTCAGCAAAGGGAAAAACAATGACAATAGCCAACCAGAGATAAATATTGCAAGAAAAATAAAGGTTCACAAAGCAAAAATTGATGTCTTTTCATTGAACAAAAGAAAGATACATTATGAATAATGGAAAAGTGCTGCAACAAAAGAAAAAGTTCAAGAGAGAGAGAAAAAAAAAAGAAAAAAAGAAAGGTAAAATCCTAAGCTAAGCCTTAGCAGGAGGGGGTCCTCTTTGCTTGTTGGCTGGGAGACGTGAAGATTAGTAGAGTTAGGAGTAGTTTCCTTAGCCTTGGGAGTAGCCTTTGGGCTTTGGGTCTCTGGCTGAGTTTTATCTTCTTGGCCTTTTCCCTTGTCCTCTGGCCAAGCTTTACCCAAGCCAACTTCCTTGCCTGTGGCCACTTCCACCCCCCGGCCTTGATTGCCAGCCTTACTATTCCCTTTACGAGCCTCAGGGGTGGGAGGGGGGGGGGGGAGGAGAACGACCTGAGGGCTAGGAAGTTGCTCAGGCACAGTTGCAGTAGGGGTAGCATTCGCTTCAAGGCCTAGAGGTGCTTTAAAAGCTTCTCGGAGGTCTTCAGGGTAGTAGATGTTTTCAGCCCTCCACAAATCCAAGGTTGCAGGAACTTTAGCCAAGTTCAGGGCTTTGGCCCACACCTCCTGGCAGTATTCCCTGCAAACCCCAGCGAGCTCCTTTGTCATGCGACCCTTAGTCTCTTGGACGCCAAGGTTATAGGACCTCTGCTTCGAAGCCTCCACAATAGCCTTGGTTGCCCGAGCCGCCTCCTTGGCCTTCTCTAATTTTGCCTTCAGATCTAGGACCTGCTGTTTAGCCGTGGCCACCTCTATCTCAGCGTAATAGAGCCTTTTACGCTGCTCCTTATCTTGGTCCTGGGCATTCTTTAAGCTAGCCTTAGCGCTTTTCCACCCCTTCTCCTCAAAGGTTAGCTTCGTAGTAAGCTCTTGGTTCTTTTGCTTAGTTGCGCCCAAGGCCTTACTGGTCTCGACGCGAAGGTTGGCCTCGACCCTAGCCTCATTCCGGGTGTCTTTCACCCATTCCTCAGCCATAAAAACCTCTTGGATGGCCTGCAAAAAAATAAAGGAATACATTACCAGATAAAAAAAAAAAGGGGGGAGGGGGGTAACCTAGTGAGATGTTAGTAAGGCATGTGTAGAAACTCACCAAGGCAAGGTCCCTCTTTAGAGACAAAAGGAGGTCTGGTTGCCTTACATTTCTCAAGACAGCCATATCTTTAGGCAGTAGAAAGGGCTGCTCCAAGGCCTCAACGAGGTAGTGGGCGTGCCTTTTTTGGAACTTCCTGATGGAGGAGCTCCGCGGTATGGCTACCCCTTCCAGCTTCAGCTGAGGCTCCCACACTGGGTTCTAAGGGCGCACCCGGGCCATAATATGATGCTCCTTGCTTTCGATAGAGAAGGCCCTCCCTTGGCCCTTGGCTATCTTCTACTGCTTGGGCTCCTTTTGAGGGACCAACTTCCCCTCATCATTCAACTCCTTTTCCTTCCTCTTCTTCTTCAGGTTGGCAATAGCAAACAGGTTAGCTATAGGAAGAACGGGGAGAGTAAGGGGAGGCTGAGACCCTGAGGCATCCTTGGGCACCAACCACTTGGCCTTGTCCGCAAGGAGCTCACACAAGCCCTTCTTCCTGTTCAGAGCCATTTCTTCTTCTTCTTCCTCTAAAATGTCATCAACCCAAGCAACTATGAATCTGGGGGTACAAATCCCAGAAGACCTGTCAGCTTGTCCTCCGAATCTGAGACTTAGATCACAGGCTCATCTTGCTCCTCTCTCCCTTCCTCGAGATGAAACTTGTCTATCTTTATCTCGAGTGACAACCACGAGGAAGCTGTCTCTTCTCTCAGGACTGCTGTTTCACGGGGAGAGCAACAAGAGGGCAACTCAACTGGCACAATATCTTCTCGGGCTAATCCAGGCATCGAGATGTCTATCCGAGCTAGCTAAGGATCGCCTACTCTAATCGCATGGCCTACGTCCTAAAACTTGTCAAATAAGGGCTTGAAGTCGATGATAAAGTGGACAGCTCTTAGTTGTTTGCCTTCATTCACAAACATTTCGACTCTCAGCACCTTGTTGAGGTCCTCGACGTTGACGAAGTTAAGGTTGGGAGTTGTGTGCCTTTTATCTACAAAAATAGTCGAGAAGCAACATCATAGTTAGAAAGATGAATCCTAAGTCGGAAGAGAACAAAGTGTTAGAGGAATAAAAAAAAATAAAAAAAAAAAGAGGCGAACCCCAAAACTAAGTTTCGTGTCAAAGGACCTAAACCTAGGGCACCCCACTTGGTTCTCCCTCTCGAGTTAGGCAGTGCATGCCATTCACTAGAGATGATTAGGTAGTCATCTTTCATGCCCTTGTTGGACTTGGGAAGACACGAGACAAGCCTAACAACTGAAGACCTAGACTTAAGGTTGTAGCCCGAGTCTACCAGCAGATGGCACTCGTACATCCAAACGATGTCATGTTGAGTGAGGTTCAACCCATTTGCTCGTTAAGAGCATTTACACTACCTAGAATCCTAAATAGGTTGAGCGCGCATTGGTGAGAGAACAACCTATGGGCGATCAAATAGTCCCTAGTCACATTACCCAAGGGAAGCCTTATTCCCCCTTCTATGAAGGCGATCATGAGAATGACGACCTCCCTTTTTATTCCTGTGGGTGAGTCACTCACTTGGGGAGTAGTATTGCAAGGAAACGTCCCAAGGAATGTTATACAAGGCCCTAGACCCCTCCATACCAATGGGAGAATCTACTAGGTGGGCAAACCTACCCATCAGAGTAGACTAAAGAGAAGTGGAGGAAATATTTGTGAAGAAGAAGTAAAAAGTAGAAGGCCGAAGAGAAAATAGCCTAAGAACGAAAAAAAACTTACAAAAATAAGGACAAGGGTCACTTTAAGAGCTTCTCAAAAGTTTGAAGATTTGGAAAGTCTCGAAAGTTTAGAGATTTAGGAAGTCTTGAGAGTTTGAAGATTGGAAAAGTGAGAGAAATGAATCCCCCTGGCACCCTATATAGGAGGCAGAATTGGGTAGGAGTTATCCCGCCCAAAATTTGAGGAGAAATGCTAGCCATAGGATCTCAAGCTCACCATAGGACTTGGGGAACAAAGCTCCACCTAAAGCATTTAATGAGATATTGTGGACTTTGAAGTGCCAAAATAGTTGCAAGGCACGCGAAGTGACATTCTCATATATGGAAGTCAAAGAAACGTGTGGAATTAATTATCCAAGATCAAAACCTCACTTTTCTCCTCGAATAAGAGGAAAAAACCGGAGTTTTGAGGGGCTATTGTGGTGTACAAGAATTTAAGTAAGGTAATTGCATCACAGCTCATACACATGGCCGAATGGGCCATTATTGTGTCGAAGAGGTCACACCCTCGGACAGTAAGGCCACGTTAGTGGCATGTTACCAGAGGAAGTCATACTGTAGAAAAAAAGTTTTGGAGAAGGGGTTAGCCCTGACATAACTGAAGGGATAGTGGCTGCCACCACATTTAATGCATCCCACCAAAACTCCTAGCTACATTTATGTGGAGAAGACCCCAAAACAGTGCTGCTTTGGTTGCCGTAACTCATAAGGGGTTTGGGAAGGTGTCTGATGGGACAATCACTCAAGTAGTGTCTAAACGATCAACAAATGGGGTCAAGATCATCTAAAGGGAGCTATATAATGTAAGAGACCCTCCGGGGAGAGGGAATCGAAAAATCTATAGAGAAAACACTGTAGCTACAAGAACTAAAATTGCACCCCAATTTAAAAGAAATATACAAAAGGACCACTCTTCTCGGATTTTGTGAAGGAAGGGTTTCTTTGCATAGAGCTTGTTTTTTCTTTACTTTCTTACTATCTTTGATTCATTGTGTGTGTTGTTAGGTCCATTGAAGTCTAGGCCTACTTTCTACAAATTCATTGTATTGGACTCTTTGGGCTTTAATCCATTTGTCTTTTGGGCTTAGGAACCAAAACCTGCGCTTACATATATATATATATATATATATATAGAGAGAGAGAGAGAGAGAGAGAGAGAGAAATAAAGTCATCTAAAGTTAATATTGATGGATATATTACCCATTCCTATGGTCAATACTCAATAAAATACATATTTAGGGGTTCTAAAATAGTGCAACTGCAACATCGAGCACTCACATCAATTGAAACAATTTTTTAGTCTAATTGTTGTTGAAAGGCCACAATTTCGATTGTAGTTAATCCATTTTTTACATACAACTAAGTCAAACTCTCAGTTGTTGTTGTTGTTGTTGTTTTTAAAAAAAAATCTTTTCTCCTATTTATTTTTTTATTATTTTTTTCTCTCTTAAAAAAATAAAGAATTTTTTTAATTACTTCTTTCCTCTTAGCCATCCATCTTTTCATCGTTTTTGTTAGCTCGCCAACCAATCACATGACCATTTCACTAATTCCCAACTTGTTCAATTTTTCCACACTTTTTCACTAAACAAATAACATAAATAAAATTAGATAAGCTAATAGTTTTATAACTCAATTGGCATGTATCTTAAAATATTTTCAAAAAAAGTATCCAAAATTCAAGTACAATTAATTTTTAAGATATGGGTTTTACTACGGTATATGTTAGTAAATTATTTTAGAAAAATTTTTATGAATTTTTTTCTTTTTATAAAGAAGTAAAATTTTTTTAGAACATACATGAACAAACCAATCGATTTTTGGTGTAAGGCATATGTTAGTAAATTATTATTATTTTTTTTTAATTTTGATAAGTTTTTTTTATAAAGAAATGAAATTTTTATAGAACATTCTGTTTGTTCGTTTAGACTCCTAAAACCAAATTGTTTAACTTATTATATTAATCAAGTGATTACTTAGATTAATTATTTAGATCTAAGTTAAACACAAATAAATCATATCATGCAAAATAATGGAAAATAAATAACATTACGACATGATGATCTAGGAAAACCAATGAAACGAACCATTTCAAGGTAAAACCTAAAGAGGTTTAACCTAACTATCCTCAAGATAAAAAAAAATCCACTATAAGAGAATTAAAGTTTTTACAATTAGATTTAACCCTAAATCTATTGCTATCTCCAGTGGTAACTTACTGACACGACCACGTGCAAACTCCAAATCCACGGACTCCTTTTCTTCTTGGATTTACACCAACACAAGCTGCCTTGCTTGTGACTTTGAGATTCCACTCAAAGGTTTTAGATCTCCGTCAATAATGATCTTGATGCAGCAACTATGTTCTACCAATGCTTGATTGTAGTTTTGGCTTCGATAGATTCTTGTGTAGTTAGAAGGTATAAAACCTCTCAGATCTCACAAAGAGTAACACACAAGTCTTCTAAGAGTCTTCAAAATGTGGCTAGGGTTTCCCTTTTATATGTGGAGAAGTTTAGATAAAACATTAAACATTTTTGTGGGCTTGAGCTTGTTCAAAAATTCTGCAGAAAAATTGTGCCTGTGATTTTCGATCGGTCGAGCCTAATTCTTGATCAGTCGAGTAAGGTAGAACCACTCTCCCTTTTTCTGCAATCAGCTGGACTTGAACCTTAAAGCAACCACTTTTAAGCCTTACCTAAAAACCTAGACTAGACATGTCTTGTTCTCGGTTTGCCAACACAATAAAAATATGATTCTAAATATTTAAATCTAAATCTTTAGAACCTAACATATGCATTAACTAAATAATTTTTAGTATAAACAGTGAGATTGAACTACAAATCTCTTATTCAACCATTAGAGACTTTATCAATTGAATCAACTATAATAGTCAACTTTATATTATTGTTAAAGGTGTAAACATGACTTATTCCTTGTCGGTGGACATTATATATCTCTGTGGAAAACTAATTAAAGATATGTCGGCCCCAGTTGAATCAATTTTCTTCTAGCTAGATGTTAATGGGTTCGATGCAACAACACATTATTTTACAGTCATGTAATAAAGTCATTGATTTAAAACAAGACTAAGTAAATCTACTTTTCTTTATTTTGTCTTTTATCTCTATAGTTGATAGACACTACATATATAGTCTATATTCATCAGAAAATCTCACTCATTTATAAATTTATTACTTATTTAGTACAATTTATTTTTGTAGTATTTTACAATTTATATATACTTGAAAAAATGAGATATTAAAAACTAATTTGACTTGCGTCCCATTTCCAATGCATTAGACGCAACACAGACACAATACATGTTTTTTTTTTTAAAAGAAAAAAGTACCGCTATTATGTCTTATCTAGTCTAGTATTTATTAGACTAGGCCGAAGAAAATGAAAATGACCCAAAGTTTGTGTTATACCAAAGAATATCATTGGATAGTAGTTTCAGTCTTTTCCTAGCCAAAATGGGCATTTTCCCCTTTTTCACAAACTTTCTAGCATTTTGCCCTCTTTCTCAAATTAATTAGGGAAATGCCCCTGTTTTGTAACTCGATAATATGAAAGTTGAGATTCATTGAAGAACTCGATCATCATATAGTCGAGTTAGTTTCAGCTTTGTGCCACACTGGCAAAGCAAATGTGGTTTTTTCCAATAAAAAAATGGTCGTTTATACATGCATAACTCGGTAACTAGAAAATCGAGTTTGCCTTAACATTTTCAAATACCTAAAGTCTCACAACGCCTGTTTACTCTCTCCTTGTACACTCTCCCACACTCTCTGCCATCACTCTTCCTCACTCTCCCCCACTCTCCATTAGTCTCCTTCACCCTTTTCGATTAGTTGTCATTGCCAGTACCCTGGTGCTTCCATCGAACCCTCACCGTACCCACCACCGTTGATTACAGGTACGTTGCTTTGCCATTGATTACTGTTTTGTACTACATTTCTTTTGTGGGAAATGGATGATTATCAGAGGGGGATCTCACATTACCAAAATCTTCAAATTTTTTCATTTGTTTTATGGGTGTGACTCAGGTTCAAATTTTTCCTAGGAAAGAAAAGATGATAATAAGTGCTTGATTGGTGTACTTCAATTTTTTACTATTTGAAAAAGTTTTGTTTCATATTGCCAAAACAAATGGCTACTGTGGACGGAGCAAAATAGCTGTATTTTTGAAGATACAAACTGATTAAAGACTCAGTTGGAATCATTGTTGATTAGAACTTTGTTTGATTGGTCCCGTGCCTGAGGTGCTTACAAATAGCAACCCCCTTCTAGATTTCACATAATCACTTAGCTTTGTGCATAATTCTTTTAGGTTATGGTGTGCTTATCATCATGAACAGGAAGTAACCTATTCTATTAATAAATTACCATTATTTATCATAAGACAAATGGACCCTAGAAAAACAATATTGTTGTTCTTGCAGCTTAAGAACTTGACTAGTGGATCTCTTGTTAGTATCTTAGATGAGATTCCAAAACCAAGCTGAACAACATAGTCATTTTCATATTATATCATAATATGATAATCCAAATTTAAAAAAATATATATATATTTATTAATATATGAAAGTATAGTTTATATAAAGATTGCCATTTCTGCGATAAGTGTGGACATTGAACTTCATGTTGATATCGTTTCCTGATTTCATTTCTTGTAGAATTTCTATCTGCTGCAAACAGTATGAGTCTATGCACTGACATTGAAAATAGAGACGGTATTGCTGCTTTCATTAGAGTTCAAGCCACGATATGAATTTCATGATTTCCATTTTGTGAAGTTTCTTATATTAATCTATGCACTGACATTGAAAATCGAGACTAAAAGCACATCAAAGTTTGTAACTTTTGTTTCATGATTATTAATATGTTGACTGTTACTTCAATTTATCTTTGTTTTTTCATTTGTTTTCTGTTGACTATGAATCATATACTTTTTATCTTTTTGTTAAATGCTGGTTCTCAAATCTTCCATCATTCATTTGAATCTTGAACCAAATGATAAAATCTTTTTTAAAATAGTAAGACAATTTGGTGATAAGATGTCTCAATGACTTTACTTTTGTTTGGTACCTTTTTATTAGTTTCTGTTAATGTTAATTGAATTGCTTTTGTATTAATTCATCAGTGTGCTCTCCCATAAATTAAGATTAATCTTACAAGTATGCTTTCTTTATTGCTAAAACCAAACAATTTTCATCCTTTTGTTCGAAATTTCTGTCATAGTAATGACAATCGAATGGAACATAGAGATGTGATAATTAATTAAGGTCCATTTCTGCCAAAATGTTGTGTTTGCTTTAGGTGTCTTTTAATTCATTAGTTTATTATTGTTGTTACCTTGTCATCATTATCTACGCGTTACACTTGTAATTATCAATATATATATATATATACTACTTGTTATGCTTGTGGAATTAACTTTTCTTTCTCTGTGCTAATTCATTATATGGTCATCTTTCATTTACTTGATCATGAGTTTGCCGTAATCCAATTCTGGCAATACTTGATCATTATAAGGTCAATTTATTCAAAAAAAATTTATGACACCATTTGATATGTGAATTTTGAGTTTTGACCCACAATTTGATAACTATATGGTTTGAAATATGAAAGAAAATATGATTTGCTATTGTAATTACATCTTGTCATAGAGTGAATTCTTAATAATTGCTAGCAATCTATTTGCTGCATGTCAGATATGCCGACACTGGATAGAGTGGAGCCTGGACTAGACGATGATACCCAGTTGAACCGGTAGTCAGATCATCGGTCAACTCCACTTTGAAGCCGTGCCGCAGATGAGGTATGTAGTTGTATTATTAATACATCTTTGTTTTATAATTATCTCGTGTGCACTACCTAACAAAATGCTTGTCCGTGTGTAAGAGATGCTTGGCGTTGTAAAGGTTTGGTGCTGTAAATGTATATTGCCATAGGGTGGGCTAGACCTACGTATCACGCAGTACAAAGATACAACAGGTGGCGCTTGGAGACGCACATGTTCCACTTACCTCATGGAGAAATGGGTATCACCTTGCAAGATATAGATGTGATGCTCAAGATTTCGATGGATGGTTACATGTCACTAGAAAGACAGACATGAACTGGAGTTTGTTGTGTTGAGAGTTGTTGGGTAATCAACCTCTGCCTTCCATACCCAACTTAAACAAGTCTATCTTAGCTAGGGCGAGGATAAGATACAAGTGGCTTGATGCATGATTTACCGCTACCCCAGCTGCAGACGCCGGTGATGAAGTAGTGTAATAACATGCTCGCTACCACCTACTTGTTTGGATGGGGCCCTGTTGTTCATGGACAAGTTAGCAGACCGGGTTTAACTCCTACCTCTACAATTCCTCAACCCAATCAGCAATGCCAGACAGTATAGCTGGGGTAGTGTAGCATTGGTCTGGCTTTACAAGCACCTTTGTAGTGCATCGAAGAAGGATGTGATGCCGATTGGAGTAGCACTATTGTTGGTGTAGCTGTGGGCCTATTCAAGGTTCCCATAAACATGCCCAATTGCGAGGCCGCCTTTATCGCTAGTGCACTCAGGACCCCTTGCCATTATGTACGTTCATTAAGTTCTCATTATTCAAGCTAAGTGTCTGTTTGGATTAATTATTTATGTGTAATAGTATATTATATTATATTTTTATCTTTGATATAATTAAAAATATGCCAAACTAACAAACAAAAGAAACTTATCAATGCTTAGATACTAAAGTATATGGATGTGAAATTATAAAGCAAAGTTTGTTTAATGTAAAGGAAGAGAGAGTTCACTAACGACATTGTTCACAGTTCATCACATGAAAGTTCACTAACGAGCATTTGTTGAAACCCCATGTTTGCTAGGTGGAGCAGGCCAAAGAGCACTGCACAGCATGCCACACACATCCTTGCTACGTACTGGTCGTCGCTGGCTACACTACGGGTAGAGCAGGTACTCATTTTCGGTTAATTTACATCCTCAATTGCATGACCACATTTATTTCACCACAATTTGAGATTTTTTTTTTTTTTTTTTTGGTTTCCCTCAATTGCATGACCACGTTTATTTTTTTATTTTTGTTTCAATTCTTGGATTGTTGTAGGAATGAGTTGATTTAAGAATATTGGTTCCTTTCTAGGTTGATCCAAGAGAAAGGTCGGCCTAAGTCCACAAGAATCCGCAATGAGATGGATGACAAGGATAGGGAGTTGCCAACCTCTTTGTGGATTGAGAACGGACCAAAGTCAAAGTGTGGGTTGTGTCGCCAAGAGGATCATAACCATCATAGATGTTCGACTTGAAATGTGGAATCAACAAGCCATGGTGCTACAATTACAAGTCATAGTACAAGGGGGGATATATCATAAGTTATTCTTATTTACTGTTGCCAATTATTCAGAAAGTTTAATTAACGTATAAAACACCAATGAACGTTTAGACCCCTAATTACAAAATTACCAACACAAACTTATAATCAAACAGTATATGTCTGGAATATGAAATATAAGCTGTATCCAAATTGGTAACACACTCTAAACCATAATTAATTACAAACACAACAGCAATTAAAAAGTAAAGAGAAAGGAGAGAGAGATGCAAATATAAAGATAACACCGGCACATGTTATCGAAGAGGAAACCCAAGAACTCGACAAAAAACCTCTCTGCCGCCCTCTAAGCAGTCAAATGATCCATTAATGAATATAGTTGGGATACAAGAATAGCAGAAGACCCTCTAAGCCTAATCTACCCAGTGCACCTAAGCCCTCCAAGCTTCTTGCTCCAACAGGGTTATGACGAATCTTGTCTTCTTTAGATTCCCGGATCCTGCAATACGACCATTGCATCAACCAAGTAAATTGGTCCTCTCTGAACTGCTTCCCAAGCACCAAAATATCTCCTCACTAATATGGGTAAAGTGAGATAAGGATTTGGCAAAAAGTACCTCTCAAGGATATGTCAATGGAGAGGGTGAGAGTAGAGAAATTTGGAGAATCAAATGATAAAGATTGTAGATGAATCAATCTTGTTTTCTGTAAGGTTTCTCTCTCAAAATTCTCTCTGGGAGCTCTCTAAATTTTGTGGGTATAAGAGTATTTATAGTAGTGTGTGTGAGGAATGCGAAAAGTCAATTTTCATCCAAACAGGGCATTCTAGCGCCTCAACCTCGTGATTGGAACAAGTCACAAGTCTCAGTCGTGAGCTAACGACTTGGCCAGACTATCTATTTTGTCCTGTAGTGCTCCGACTATCATGACCCTTCAGCTCCCCATCATGCTTCACACATGTGCCACTTTGGTGACATGCCAGTCACGAGTCAGTCATGAGATCCAATCGCAAAACTCCTTTGATTGCACACATCTTGAGTTTTCTTCACAGTCTCTCACACGCAACCCTTACAAGCTAATTTGGCATGGAATAAAGCCAATACATGATTGAATAAATTCTCACAAGTCATGTATTGCCTTACATATTCTTACATATTCTTACAAGTCATGTATTGCCAACCTCTTTGTGGATTAAGATTCCTATAATGATTTTTAAATTAGAACTATGATAGTAATTGATAGTTTTTAGACCCCTTAAAAATACAATTGGATTAACCTAGGTGATTAGCCAAGTTGTTACTTAGTCCAAATTCCAAATCTAGGTTATCACAATCAAACGATCATATCATGCAAAACAGTGAAAAGATAAATAACACAATAATATGATAACCCAGGAAACAAACCGGTAAAAACCTGGGGAGGATTTAACCTAGCTATTCTCAAGGTAAACCTGAATCCACTATAAAAGAATCGAAGTTGTACAATAGGACTTAGACCGCTAACATCCTATTGCTACCCACCAGTAGAAACTTACTGACACGACCACGTGTAAGCTCCGAGACCACGGACTTCTTCTTTCTTGGATTCTCTAGCAAGTACAAGCACACCCGCTTGTGTTTCTTTAAGCTTCTATGGCAGCAACTAAATGATCATCAAGTTCTTGAATGAATCTCCTTCTTGATAATCCTAAACTTGTGTAAAGGAAAGCTCCTCATAGATCTCACAAGAAATTTACACAAACAGCAATATGAGCAACATAAAAACATGGCTAGGGTTTGCCTTATATACCTAGGGCAAAAATACAAAACCCTAAACATTTTAAATGAACTAGGGTTGAGATAGAATTCTGCAGAAAACACATTTTGCCCGAATTTCGATTGATCGAGCCTAAGCTTCGCTTAATCGAACCAGGCCGAAATGCTTTATTAAATCTGCATCAACTTGAATCCAACTTTACATAAATGAACCAACTTTAAGTAAGTCTAAACACAACTAAACATCTTGTTTTGATCATGTTTTGCTAACAATACATATTAAAATTCTAAATACATAAGACCCTAAGTCTTTAGAACCTAACAAGCTCCCCCTTGGGCAATCCGTGACAAAACACAACTAAAAGCTCAAAATTTACAAAGAAAAGCCCTTTACATAAAAATGCTCATAAAAATAAATCCAATCCTGACTACTATCCATCAGTTGCAAGTGTAGATAGCAACTTAATTGAATCAACCTGTATATTTCCTGAAACACTCAAACAAAATGCATAACTGCATGTGTGGAAAATACAAATAAACAAAATAAATTATTGATTTCAACCAACACACAATAAAGACATATATCAATGAATAACTCATAAATATAAATCAATAAGCAGTTGAAACAAGAAACATATAAAACAATAAAAGTATCTCCCCCTAACATGAATAGCCCAAACAAAACAAAAACAAGCTAAAAAGGTAGATACAGAGTAAAGCACCTAGATATAGTCTAGTCTCCACAAGCTCCAATAAAAAAAAAATGCTCTCCCCCTGAAACAAAAACTCTACAAATGCTCAAACATATACTCCCCCTTTTTGTGACGGAAAGCCAAAGGGCAATCAAAATCCATCATCAAAAGGAGGTGGTGGTGAGGATCGTCAAAACTGGGCCAACTCTGCACATAAAACACGAATCTCATCAAGCATGTCCACCAAAATCTGTCCATGAGTCACCTAAATAGTCAAGACATGATCCAACGTACGTCGAATGTCTGAATCATCTGAAGTAGTCGATAGAGGAACATCAGCTTCAGCAGTAGTAGCACCAGACGCCTCAGTAATATTAGCAACTATAGAAGAGGAAGGAGGGGGAACAACACCAGATGACGCACCTCTAGGATGCGTGGGACCAACTCTTAAGTGAGCAGCCCTCTGCCTAAGGAAGGTGGCACCTATGGGAGCTATGACATGAATGGGCTCACCGA